>NW_015387382.1:102944-170997 GCF_001527695.2 Protobothrops mucrosquamatus
ACAATCAGCCAGTGGAACTTCAGAGGCTGTGGGTGCTCCATCACTGGAGGTTTTTAAGGAGAGACTGGACAGCCACTTGTCTGAATTGATGTAGAATCTCCCGCTTGAGCAGAGGGTTGGACTAGAAGACCTCCAAGATCCCTTCCGGCTCTAGTCTGACAAATATCCTGATCCTAACCCTCAGCCTAACCTTTGATGGTATTTCTTGATGGACAATATATCTAACCCCTGGACTGAAAGAGGGACAATTCAACAGACAGAGAAGTTGTCCAAAAGAGTGGGGTTTTAATTTTTTTTAAAAAACAACACACTAGCATAGGAAACAGCAGATTTACAGGTTTACAGACCACTACTCTTATCTGTGCTAGAACTGGCTGCAGAACTAAGTTCAGAAAAGCAACTCAGCCATAACTTTACCTGAAAGAATGAACAACGTAACAGCAGTAAAATTATTCTCTGCCAAAGTTGTTCCAGAAAGAAAAATCCAACATATTGGGTGCATTTAGAGCAAACCGAAAGCTTCACAGGGACATTTACATTTGGCCCTGACTTCCCACGCAAAGCACAACCGCAGAAGGAAAACCCACAGCCACATTGTCCTGGGTTACAACTCACAGCGGCAAAGGATTGAAGGACGGCTGGCTGTCCCTAAGGCGGGGGGGGGGGGTGTGCTTCTCAGACCCTGAAGAGGGGCTTCCTTCACCTGTCTCTGCTTCCCCACTTCTGTCTCCCTCCCCTGCAAGCCCACAGCCCTCCCCCCTCCCCCAGGAACCCTCAGGAACGAAGCCTGCACCGGCAACTGCCTCCGCCAGGCACTCCCAAGTGTGTGTACTGAAAGAACACAGAGCACATCTGGAAACTCCCCTGGCACACAGCGCCAAAGACGTGGGGTTTGTTCCAAGTCTGAGCTCAGAAAGGCTTGGGCCGCCTTGAGTTCGCCTCCTGCTCAATTCCTGGCTGCTCCCAAGGCAGGAACACTGGAGTTACTCTCTTCTGGGGGGGGGGGGTGGATGGGTTCGCTTTCCCCTCTAACCTACAAGTGGGACCCTCCCAACTGCAGGCCAGTCCCAAGCCTGACGGGAGAAGGGCAGGAAAGTGGACGGACGGCCGTCCAGCTCCGGGCCTGCACGTCCTTATTTCCGGGGCAGGCGCCCAGGTCCTGGCCGGCCCCACCCTCAGGGCACCCCGCGGGCGCTCCCTGCCGGCCCCTCCGCCCCGGGCCCTGGCGGGACGGAGCGGCCTCCTCCCACCGCCCTCTCTCTCACGCTCTGGGCAGGGGCGCTCAGGTGAGGCGGCCAGGTGCAGAGGGGGCCGCGCTGAGCCTGGCCGAGGAGGAGGAGGAGGAGGAGGGGGGGGGGGCCGGGGGCGCTCCGCGCTCGAGCAAGGCGGCGCTTGGCAGGCGGCGGACTGAGGCTAAGCCGGCGGAGCGGCGGTGGGAATGCGAGTGTGAGAAAGTCAGTCAAGCGAAGGGAGGGAGGGGAAAGGCCGCCAGGGCCGCCGGCAAAACGGCCCCCCTCCTCGCCCCCTCGAACTCAGCAGCGCGGGAGCCGGAGCCGGCCGAGGGAGGGAAGGGAGCCGGCCGCTTCCCCGTCGGGCAGCAGCCTCTGTAGGCACAGAATCGGCTACAAAGGCGGCGGCGGCGGCTGCGAAGGGAGCCGGTGGGCCCAGGCGAGGACCCGGGCCGGGCCTGCCGCCCTCGACTCCCGGCTGAGCTGACCGGGAAGGCTCCTCTTCTCCGCAGCCCTCGCAGGCTCTGGGACGGGTTGCCACAGAGAACCGGGGCTGGCGGCGGGCAGCCCCGCTCCCAAGGCCAGCCCAGGCAGCGCCACCCCGCCCAGCGCGCCCTGCCCTCTGGCTGCGCCCTGGAGCTCAAATCTAAGGGTCCCCCCCCCCTTCTGGGCTCCGAAGCAGCTCTCGCTCACTCAGCAGGGAGGGAACCATGGACCCGAATTTCCGCGGTCAGCCACCCTCTCACAGACCTCCAAGCAACCGCAGCTGGGGGTCTCAGGCTCCGCAGCACCTTTGCGCCACACTCTTGACCAGCCCGGAGGCCTTTCGCCTCTCTCTCCCCCAGCTGCAGGACTGGCAGCGGCGTGCAGATGCTCCAAAGCACCTCGCCTTGCTGCTCTCTACCTTCCCAGGGGTTTGCTTCCCCCCCCCCAGGCAGTAGCCAAAAGGCAGGCCGGGCTTTTTGCCTCTGCAGGAGAAGGGCGGCCCTCTTCCCCACCCAACCGAACGGGGGGGGGGGGGAAGAGAAAGTGTAGACTTCAGCCTGGCTGACCTGTAGCTCCCTTTCAGCCGGCTGGGGGTCTCCAGAGGCATTTCAATCAGATGCCCCCAGGACTGGCTCCAAAGCAGACCGAGGGAAGACTTTTAATTCAGTCCCGTGCATGTTTATAGCAAAGGGGGCTCAGACTCCTGCTTGCCCATTAACTGGGGGTGAAAGGCAGAGCAAGAAGGAGCAAGGCCTCCATTCTCCCCCAAATCTCATGAACGTCGGGCCAATGAACTGGAAAGGGGATGAGAGCCGGTGAGATTCCAAGGCCACCTTTGCCCCCCCCAGAAGGCCAAGCAACGCTGCCAGAGAAGGGGGGGTGGCAGATCCTGCGAGCTCCAGTGGGTCCGCCCTTACAGCTTGGGGGGGGGAGGGGAGGGCAGAGGAAACCAGGGGGAATTCAGTCTGTGGGAAGGAACCGGGCTGCTGGCTTGGCAGAACCTCAACCTGAAGACTGAGCCCCCAGAGAGCAGCCCCCTCCCCACATTATGATTCTAGCCCCCAGGTGAGCAGGAGGGCTGCATCTGGGAGAGCCAAGACCTTCCAGGAGGCAGATCCCAGATCGAGTGCCCTGTGGTGGCTCCTCATTGGTCCTGCAGGAAGCGGCGGGGGTGGGGGGGTGGGATTTGAACAGGATCAGACACTGTCCCTGTTTTTGAGCACCTCGTGGTCTGTTGAAGATGGGAATCTGGCACTCCAGGCTGGTTGCAGGGCAGTTTTAGCTCTCCTCCCTCCTCGCAGACCCCTCTCAGGAAGTGCAAGGTGCTGATTCAGCCCCACCCCCACCAGCAGCCCCTCCTTTGGATCTGGACTAAGAAGGAGCCACACGGAGCCCCGACTGAGCCACAACTGGAGCCGAGAGTTCTGGAGTTTTTCAAAAGAAGGCTGCACAGTCCTTTGTCCAGGATGGTGCAGGGCTCCTTCCTCGGCGGCGGAGGGGGCGGGGGGATGGACTAGAAGACCTCCGAGGGCCCTTCCGGCCCTAGAATCCTATGCTTCCATTCTGCTTACCAGGCTCGATTAGGACGGAACTCCCCAGCCCCGAAGCTTTCTACTTGCCGGCTGCCCCCCCGCTGGTTTTTGTCCACTGAAATCAACAGCTCAGTCATTACACGTGAAACTCGGCATATTATTTTAATTAGCTTTGCTGCCTTGAATGAAAAACATTCATCCGTTTGATCGTTTCGAACACTGAGCCGGAGGGGGGGGGGAGACGCCCCCCCCCCCTTGTTAAAGGCCTGGTGAACGGAACCGCGGCTTTCTCAAGCCTTCGCGGGTGATGCGTTCCCACAACGGCGGTTCCCGGTCCAGAACCAACCCGGCTCCAATCGGAAGCCGCGGCCGAGAGCCCGCCAGGACCGAGCGGCCCAGAAGCCCGAGGCGAGCCGCTGAGCCCCGGGACCTGCCATTTCGGGGGGGGGGAGCTACTTTGTGCCCCCTTCCCGCTTCCCTTCCCTTCCCGGAGAATCCAGCAGCGCCGCCGAAAGGGGAGGCCGCTGCCCCGCTGCCCTCTCCCGCCCGAGAGGCCGCATTCCTGGCTTCCCTCCCCGGGAGGCGGGGTTTTCCCAGGCTCTGGCGGCGGCTGGGGCGACGGGCCCGGCTTCCCTCCCCGGCCGCCGAGCCGCCCAGCGCCCGCCCGCCCGCCTCGCCCTTGGGGGCGGCTGCGGCTGCGGCTGCGGCTGCGGGAGACCTTCCGGCACGCGCTTCGGGGCAGCCAGGCGGCTGGAGCCCAGGAGGGAGGCCCGAGGGCGGCCTCCCCCCTGGATGGCAGGAAAGCCCCTCCCTGCCCAGGCTCTGCCCACGGCCTCCCACGCGTGGCGCCCGGGGCCGGCTGCCGGGGCTGCCCTGGGTGGGGCCGGGAGCCTCGCGTGCCGCCGAGGGCATCGACCTGCGCGCCCTCCTGGGCCGGGCGGGGCGGCAGCGCCGCGAGGGTTAAAGCGGGCGCCTGATTGACAGCGCGGCTCCTGGTGCCCGGGGGGGGGGGCAGGCGTGCGCCATTGGCCGCCGGTGGCTGCGCCGAGCAGCCAATGAGTGGGCACCGTCCACGAGCGGGGCCGCGTGCCTCCCGCTCCCATTGGCTGAAAGTCACTGTGGGAAAGAAAGTTCGGCGAGTTTCACACGAGCCGTTCGCGTGCAGGGCAGGTTATAAATAGCGGCCGCCAGGCAGGGAGCCGGCCGGGGTTGCGCGGGGTTGGGGGCGGCTGGCTAGCCCGGCACCTCCGGCCGCAGGGAAGCGCGGAGGGCGCGCGCCGGACCGGGAAGGGCCACCCAGCCGCAGCCTCGCCCGCGGGGTTCGCTGCGCCGGATCCTGAGTCGGATCCCGAGTCGCGCCGGCTCTCCCGCGGCCACGTCGGACGCTGCTGGGCCACGATGCCCGCCGACCCGATGGAGAAGAGCTCCTCCTCGCCCGCGGCGGCCACCCCGGCCAGCGCGCTCGCCACCCCGGACAAGCCCCGCACGGCCGCCGAGCAGCGGAAGGTAAAGGGGGAGCCGGGCGGGGGGGGGCAGAGGGACGGGGGCGCCTCTGGGCGGCTCGGCCCACCGTTGCGCTCGCCTTCTCCCCGCAGTCGTCCAAGCCCATCATGGAGAAGCGGCGGCGCGCCCGGATCAACGAGAGCCTGGGGCAGCTGAAGACGCTCATCCTGGACGCCCTCAAGAAGGACGTGAGTGGCGGGCAGCCCACAGGTGGGGGGGCAGGGGGGCACAAAAGGGCTCAACGAAGCTAAGGAAGGCCCCCCCGGCCCTAGACTCCTTTTCCACGGGGGGTGCAGCCTGGGGCGCTGCAGGGCGGGATCCGCAGATGGGCGGCTGGGGCTGGGGGGGCGCAGCGAGGGGTTTCCCTGGTCCTCTCCCCACCCCCACCCCCACCCCCACCCAACGTCTGAGGTCCTCAATAGGCCTGTGGGATGGACGATCCCCCCCCCAACAACCCCCGGGTGGGATTCCTTGTTTTGAGGGTGGGGCGTGTCATTTCTTCCCCCCACTCCACCCCCCCGGGGGCTCATGTCCCTCCTGCCTCCTCTTTGCCCCCAGAGCTCCCGACACTCCAAGCTGGAGAAGGCGGACATTCTGGAAATGACGGTGAAGCACTTGCGGAACCTGCAGCGGGCCCAGATGACCGGTGAGTGGCCGGGCGGGCGCCCCCCCCCCTTCCCTCTTCAGGGGTGACTCCTTCCAGACTTCCGCCTGTGGTTTTGAATGCCATCCAAGCTGCCTCTTACTGACTTGGCTCAGGCACGCGTTCCCACGGTCTGCCTCTCGCAGTATTTATAGCCGCAGCTCCAAGTCGCTCCAGTTCCGGAAAAGAGGCGGGGGGGCCAGGAGGAAGGGGGGCCTTTCGCAGCCCGGGGGAAGGAGGGGGGGCAGCCTCCTGCCGCTCGTGAGTGTCCAGGTTGCAGAGGTCCAGATGCCCGCAGGCAGGCCGGCTTCAGACCTTCCTCCTTGGCGGGGTGGGAGCAGCTGCCAGTCAGAGGGGCCCGTGCTTAGCAGCCTGGGGGGTCGGGGGAGAGGGGTCCGGAGCTGCTGCTGCTGCCGCCGCTGCAGCCTAGACGGCCGACGGCCCCTCCCCCTGATTGCAGCCGCTTCTATTCCTCCCTGCAGCGGCGCTCAACACGGATCCCTCCGTCTTGTGCAAGTACCGAGCAGGTTTCAACGAATGTCTGAACGAGGTGACTCGCTTCCTCTCCTCCTGCGAGGGGGTGAACACGGAGGTCCGCAACCGGCTGCTTGGACACCTGGCCGGCTGCCTGAGCCAGATGAGCGCCTTGAACTACCCCGCCCCACAGTCTGCAGCGCTGCCCCCGACTCCCGGCGCCCAGCCCGGAGCCTCTTTGGGGCAGCCTCTGGTACAGATGCCCGCCGGCGCAGCGCCCCCTTCTGGCAGCGTGGCTTCCTGCAAGCTCAGCAGCGCGGCTGGCGAGAGCGCCCAGGTGTGCGGCGGCTTCCAGCTGGTGCCGGCGTCGGACGGGCAGTTCGCCTTCCTCATCCCCAACGCGGCCTTTGCACCGCACGGCAGCGCGGCCGTCCCCCTCTGCGCCGGCGGGGGTCTGAGCTCAGGCCCTCCCCCTGCCGGCATCTCGTCGGGATCGGTTGCCCCGTCGCTCCCGGCAGACTCGCTCTGGAGACCCTGGTGAGCGCTGGGGACCAGCCCTGGCCCCGGACTCAGCGAGCAGGCCGGTGGGAGGCCCCCCAGAGACTGCCCGCTTGGCTTCTTCTCCCCACCCCCCACCCCCGCCTGTAAATAGGACCTACCGCTCCTCTTGGATTGTGCCTCCGTGTCTTTCCACCTTTTTTTTATTTCTAAGCAATACCAAAGATTGATTTGTTCATATACAAAAAGCCTCCCCTTCCTTTTTTTGGAAGCCTTGATAGAAATAAAGACTTTGACCATCACTCAGGCTGCGCGGGGGGGGGGGGGGGGAGATGCTGCTGCAGGGGCTACAGGCAGGGTCTGGATGGGGGAGGGGGCTCATCTGCAAGATCCTGGCCTTCCACCTAAACGCTGACAAGAGCTGCACCTTCCCAGGAGTGCTAATGGTGCTGGGGGGGGAGGGGAGGTCCAGGCTGCCCCCCTCCGGGCTTTTTCTCACAGTAACCTCTGACTCCTGCCCAGGCCCAGGAAGAGAGGGTCTGGGGGACAACTGAGCCAAGGGGGGGGAAATCTCTTTTAACTGAGCAGGGCCCCAGGGATCGCTCCACATGGCTGTCCGTGGCACTCCCACGGCCACACAGATCTCTTCCAGACACTCTGCAGGCTGACTGTCCTGCAGGCTGACTGTCCGGACAAGAGGGACCATCAGCAGCGAATGGATTAGGAGCAGCAGCAAGTGGAGGATTCAGGACAGGACATCTTCCCCCCCCCCCGAAAGAGCCCCCCCCCCACTTCCACGCCTGCCATGTTGGGAAAGCAGCTCAGGGCTCCTGAGGAGACCCTGACCAGCAGCTTCACCTGGGCGGCTCTTGAGGAGCAGGGGGAAGTCCAGGGGGGCCCTTTCTGCTGATGGTGCACAGAGCCTCCATGATTAGACCCAAGCCTCTCTTGAATCATGCTTGCTGTCGTGATGTGTGAATCCATCCTACAGTACTTGAGAAAAAGGTCGGAGACAGAGGTTCTCTGGGCAGCCCTTGCAGGGCAAAGGGCTTCTGGCACACGAAAAAGAGGGTGGCCCAAATCCTGTCACTGGTGGCCCAAGCGGGAGCTTCTGATGTTCCTCCGGTCACAAAGCTGCCACTGGCTGAGCGGCTGAGCAGTCGCCACTGTGGGAAAGAACAGGGTGGGGTGTCACTGAGAGGAAGAGAATGCCAAGGTGGGGCTCTTTTCAACATTGAGCAAACAGCTTGTAAGTTCCTGGGGGGGGGGAGGCCTTCAGAGTTTGGGCTCAGCTGGAAGGTGGTGGAGCAGCTGGCAGATGATCTGAGGATGTGGACCCTGGGCCCAGCCTGCTCTCCCTTGGCCTGGCAACCCCACAGACGGGGACCTCTTGGGCTTCCCTGAGCACAAAGGTTAACCCACATCAAGGCTAAGATTAACTGAGATTAGCTTGCACACACGCAGCCTGCCGAAGCCTGTGGCCTGAGCAGGGCAGGGGCCAGGCTGGCTGCTGGAGGCCTCCCAGTCGGAGGCAGAGGCCCACCCTTTGAGCTACCCGACAGAGCCCTGAGGGTCCCTCCCCTCCTGCAAGGGCTGCTTTCTGCCCGGGGCGAGGGCCGTGCACTACAGCCCCTTCCTCCCCCCCCCCCCCGGGCCTGGCGTGCCTTGATCTGGCCTGTTTTCCTGGCCCGGTGCCTCTCTGGAAGCGGGGAAATCCGGGCCCCGCTCTCCTTGGCCGGCGCGCTTCCTCCACGCCCGTCCTGGCCCGGCTGTGATGATTTAACACCCGCCCCATCTGGTTGTGATCAGCCCCCGCCTCCCCTCTGCCCGCTAACTCAGACAAGATGTGGCTGCGGAAGCGCGGGGGGCAGCCGGCACTCGCCGCGTCTCCCCGGGAGCCCTTCCCGCCTGGCCCCTGCCCTGCTGGTCACGGCCCATTTGCAGAGGAGATGGGCGAGCCCGATAAAGGGCCGGCTCGGCTCCCCCATCCCGGGGCCGCCTCCGCCCTCCGAGGTTTGAAGCGCGGTTCCCCAGACTCCCGCCCTCGCCAGGGCCCGCGGAGTCGGCCAGGTGCCTGCCGGCATTCAGGTGCTGGCAGAGGAATGCTGGGGGGGGGGGGGCGAGCGGAAGGGGCTCCGGCCCTGTCTGCACAAGCCCACGCCTCCCGGGGCCTCCACTGGCGGGGGCTGCTCGACGGGGCCTTCCCGGCAGGGCTGGCCCGCTTCCCTCTCCCTCGCGCTCCCGCTCCCCGCCCCCACAAAGCGCTGCATTCCGTCAGTCGCTGTCAGAGGGGCGCTGGAGACCCCTCCTCCCCCTCTACCTCGCGGGGATTCAGGCTTCTTCCGCCCGACGCTGCCCAACCCCCCCTCCCCGCTTAGCGTTCGCGGGGCCGGGGGCTGCTGGCGGCTCAGGTTGCCGCTCTCCTCGTCCCTCGGGGGGGGGGGGGGACGCTGATTCCTTGTCCGCTACGTCGCAAGGCGGACGGCCCAACCCAGGGATGCATCCCGCTCCGACAAAGGGCGGGGGGGGGACCCAATTCCACAGTGGTGGAACAAGCCGTTCCCGCCCAAGGAGGGGGGGCACAAGAGGAAGGCTCCTTCTCTTTTCTCCCCCCCCCCAGCACAGCCTCAGCCTCCCCCCCCCACTCTGGGGACCTCCGGAAGAATCGGCCCCAATCACCACGGTGTGGAAACGGGCCCAGATTGGGAGGAATCCAGACCCCCCCCCAACTGTTGCTTGGGCACAAGACCGCTTGGCTGGAAGGAGGGCAGGACCGAGTTGATTGCCACCCTCTCTTCCCCCCCCCCATCTGTGGCACACGCATGCACGTGCACACACACACACACACACACAGCCCAGCTTGGCTGCCCAGTTCCTTGGCCACAGCTCAGGGGAGCCCCTGGCCACAGTGCCGGCCTGGCCCCCTCTGGGCCCTCGCCCTGCCTGCCGTTCCCCTGGGCTGGGCAGCCCCCCTGCTCTGGCCGGACCTTTGCCTCTCCCCCACAGCCGACCTCTGGGCAGGAAACAAGGACGCCCGGTGACCTCCGGAAGAGGCGAGGTCGTGAGAAAGGGGCAGTGGGCAGCCTGCCAAGCAAAGGGTGCCTCTCAGAGACACACACACACACAAGACACACACACACACACACACACACAGAGGAATGGGAAGGGCCCGCTCCCCTCCAGGCTGTGGAAAGGCCGGGCTCAGGCGGAATAGATGTTATATGCAAAGTCCTGCTGGGCTTCGGGGGGGGGGGGTCTTCCCTGGCAGAGGCCCTTCTGAGCCCCACTTCTGAGGACCTGGGTCAGCTGGTGGGCCCGTCCCTCTGAATGCAGGGAGTCCTCGACTCACAACGGTTCGTTTAGTGACCGTTCAAAGTTACAACCACAGTGAAAAAAGTAACTCATGACCATTTTTCAGACTTACGACCGTTGCAACATCCCCAGAGTCAGGTGATTTACATTCAGATCCTTAACTGACTCACACTTATGATGGTCGCCTGTCCCGCCAGGGTCACGTGACCCCCTTTCGCGACCTTCTCACAAGCAAAGTCCATGGGGAAGCTGGATTCACTTAACAATCGGGTTACTAATTTAACAACCGCAGGGATTCACTTAGCAACTCTGGCAAGAAAAGTCATAAAACGGGGCAAAACTCACTTAACTGTCTAAGCTTAGTGACAGAAATGTTGGGCTCAATTGTAGTCGTAAGTCGAGGACCACCTATAATGCATTTCTCCAAAAAAGGACTTTTCCAGGAAAGCTGAAGGAAAGTAACATCCAAGTAGCAGCTTTCTTCTGAAATCTTAGCTGCCCCCCTTCTTTCTTTCTTTCTTTCTTTCTTTCTTTCTTTCTTCTTTCTTTTTCTTTTTTTCTTTTTTCTTTCTTTCTTTCTTTCTCTCTTTCTCTTTCTTTCTCTTTCTTTCTTTCTTTCTTTCTCTTTTTCTCTTTCTTTCTCTGTTTTTCTTTCTTTTTCTTTCTTTCTCTTTTTCTCTTTCTTTCTCTCTCTTTCTTTCTTTCTTTCTTTCTCTTTCTCTCTTTCCTTCCATGGGGAAGAGTCCTCTCCCACTGTCCAGTTAAAGCCCATTTAACAGGAAGCCCATTTCCCTCCCTTGGAAATGCTCCTCTTTTCCTTGTTAGGGCCAGAAACACCCCCCCCACACACACACACACCGCCCCCCAGCACAGGGCAAAGCTGGCACCTTCCCCAGGGGCTGCCCCGGGAGTCCACTTTGCCCTTGCCAGCCCAGCAGGGCCTGGCAGGCGCTCCCCCTTTCGCACCTTCAATCAGCCAGCGGGGTTATCTGGTTGGCAATCTGCCAGAGCCCCCCTCCCCCCCCACACGGGCAGGATGTTTACAGAAGGAGGCTCAGGTTATCTGGAGAGGAGGGGGGAGGAGGGGGAGGGAGCGGAGGGGGGGGAGGGGGGAGGAGAAGGCAGCATTGTGGTTGCTACACAATGGAGGGAATGGAGTCTTGTGTGACCCAAAGTTCTCTCACGTGCAAAACTCTCCCTGTACCCAAAACTGATCCAGGAAACACAAACAGAAAACCTGGACTCACACCTTCCAACTCAAACACACACCGCTTGCTGTGATCTCCAAAGCACCCAGAAGGCAGGAAAAGAAGCAACGGATGGAAACCCATCAAGGAGAGAAGCAGCCTGGAATTAAGGAGAAACTTCCTGACAGGGAGGACAACAGACGTTGCCTCCAGAAGTTGTGGGTGCTCCAACATTGGAGGCTTTTAAGAAGAGACTGGGCAGCCACTTGTCTGAAATGGTCCAGGGTCTGCTGCTTGAGCAGGGGGTTGGACTAGATGACCTCCGAGGTCCCTTCCAGCTCTGTCCTTCTGCTATCAGAAAGGACAAGAGCAGCACCTTAATGGGGTGGATCAAGTCAGGCAGCTGCTTGGGATCAGCACGAGGACTAGGCTCATTCTTGCAACCCTGTCCCTTCCCTTCCCTCTTTCCTTTCCTTCCCTTCCCTCTTCCCTTTCCTCTTTCCTTCCACTTCCTTTTGTCTTTCCTTTCCTTTCCTTCCCTCTTTCCTTCCACTTCCTTTTGTCTTTCCTTTCTTTCCTTCCCTCTTTCCTTCCCTTTCCTTTCCTTCCCTCTTCCCTTCCCTTCCCTTCCCTTCTCTCTTCCTTTCCTTTCCTTTCCTTTTCCTTTCCTTCCCTCTTCCCTTCCACTTCCTTTTGTCTTTCCTTTCCTTTTTTGCATCTCAATACATTGGGTGACCCAGCCTGGGTGCTGAACGTGTGTTCAGTGTGTTAACACAACTCATATAATGAGGAATGGGGCAGATCTGTCAAGGAGCCAAAAGGGGCAAGAGACTCCATCACACACAGACACACACAAACACACACACACTGAGGATGTGGTGCTCAACGGTGTCCCCAGGGGCTCCAAGACAAAGGGCATCTGCAGCTTTCTAAGGGGGGGGGGCAGATGACAGGAGGGGGCTGCCCTGCTTTCAAGGTGTGTTTTCTCAGCCCCCCCCCATCAGGGAGATGCTGCTGCTGCAGCCTTTGATCCCTGGGGGGGGGCTCAGCCCAGCTCTGGAATCCCAACAGCAGAAAGCAGCAGCTCTGGGGGTGGGGCCCAGGAGGAGGGAGGGGGGAAGGGGGGCTGCCTCCCAAGAGCTGCCGAAGCCCACCAGCACATGCGGATGCGGGGGAGGGGGGGACTCAGGAGGCTGCAGTTTGTTTAGTGTATTTGCACAGGGTTGTGTTAAGTGGAGTTTATTACAGACCCATGAATGACAACGGATTAAAACAGCCCATGGGGGAAGGTGGGGGGGCCAAGAGGAAACCCCCCCTGGAAGCTGCCCAATTCACTGAGGGTGGCTGCTGTGGGTTTGTTTAGTACCATCATTTAGGAACTTTGGCTCCCCCCACGGTCTCAGATGGTGCATAATTAAGGACACACAACATGGACTTTGTAGTACTAAAAAGGGACTTCTTAGTATTGTCGGTCTTGATAACTAGCATGCATGGGCTTTCCTGCATTTGAAATGGATTCGTTTTTAAATGACGTTCATAGCTTATCAGGCCATTGGAGACTGGAATGTGGAAAGCAATGACCCCCAAAGCTGGGTGGGCCCAGCTGGGCAGAGGGACAGCCGTCTCTGGCCCAGGCCAGGCTCCCTTTGAGACACACCAGCTCAGCGCCTTCGTCCAGGAGAGGACCGCAGCCCGNGGACCTCCGGAAGAATCGGCCCCAATCACCACGGTGTGGAAACGGGCCCAGATTGGGAGGAATCCAGACAACCCCCCCCCCACTGTTGCTTGGGCACAAGACTGCTTGGCTGGAAGGAGGGCAGGACCGAGTTGATTGCCACCCTCTCTTTCCCCCCCCCCATCTGTGGCACACGCATGCACGTGCACACACACACACACACACACACAGCCCAGCTTGGCTGCCCAGTTCCTTGGCCACAGCTCAGGGGAGCCCCTGGCCACAGTGCCGGCCTGGCCCCCTCTGGGCCCTCGCCCTGCCTGCCGTTCCCCTGGGCTGGGCAGCCCCTCTGCTCTGGCCGGACCTTTGCCTCTCCCCCACAGCCGACCTCTGGGCAGGAAACAAGGACGCCCGGTGACCTCCGGAAGAGGCGAGGTCGTGAGAAAGGGGCAGTGGGCAGCCTGCCAAGCAAAGGGTGCCTCTCAGACACACACACACACACACACACACACACACACACACACACGAATAGGAAGGGCCCGCTCCCCTCCAGACTGTGGAAAGAGGAAGGGAAGAGGAAGGGGACTACCGGCCGGCTCAGGCGGAATAGATGTTATATGCAAAGTCCTGCTGGGCTTCCTGCCGGCTCGGGGGTCTTCCCTGTCAGAGGCCCTTCCGAGCCCCACTTCTGAGGACCCGGGTCAGCTGGTGGGCCCGTCCCTCTGAATGCAGGGAGTCCTCGACTCACAACGGTTCATTTAGTGACCGTTCAAAGTTACAACCACAGTGAAAAAAGTAACTCATGACCATTTTTCAGACATACGACCGTTGCAACATCCCCAGAGTCAGGTGATTTACATTCGGATCCTTAACTGACTCACACTTATGATGGTCGCCTGTCCCGCCAGGGTCACGTGACCCCCCTTTCGCGACCTTCTCACAAGCAAAGTCCATGGGGAAGCTGGATTCACTTAACAACCGGGTTACTAATTTAACAACCGCAGGGATTCACTTAGCAACTCTGGCAAGAAAAGTCATAAAACGGGGCAAAACTCGCTTAACTGTCTAGCTTAGTGACAGAAATGTTGGGCTCAATTGTAGTCGTAAGTCGAGGACCACTTATAATGCAAAAAACTCCAAAAAAGGACTTTTCCAGGAAAGCTGAAGGAAAGTAACATCCAAGTAGCAGCTTTCTTCTGAAATCTTAGCTGCCCCCCTTCTTTCTTTCTTTCTTTTTTCTTTCTTCTTTCTTTCTTTCTTTTTTTCTTTCTTTCTTTCTTTCTCTCTTTCTCTTTCTTTCTCTTTCTTTCTTTCTTTCTCTTTTTCTCTTTCTTTCTCTGTTTTTCTTTCTTTTTCTTTCTTTCTCTTTTTCTCTTTCTTTCTCTCTCTTTCTTTCTTTCTTTCTTTCTCTTTCTCTCTTTCCTTCCATGGGGAAGAGTCCTCTCCCACTGCCCAGTTAAAGCCCATTTAACAGGAAGCCCATTTCCCTCCCTTGGAAATGCTCCTCCTTTCCTTGTTAGGGCCAGAACCCCCCCCACACACACACACACCGCCCCCCAGCACAGGGCAAAGCTGGCACCTTCCCCAGGGGCTGCCCCGGGAGTCCACTTTGCCCTTGCCAGCCCAGCAGGGCCTGGCAGGCGCTCCCCCTTTCGCACCTTCAATCAGCCAGCGGGGTTATCTGGTTGGCAATCTGCCAGAGCCCCCCTCCCCCCACCCCATGGGCAGGATGTTTACAGAAGGAGGCTCAGGTTATCTGGAGAGGAGGGGGGAGGAGGGGGAGGGAGCGGAGGAGGGGGAGGAGGAGGAGAAGGCAGCATTGTGGTTGCTACACAATGGAGGGAATGGAGTCTTGTGTGACCCAAAGTTCTCTCACGTGCAAAACTCTCCCTGTACCCAAAACTGATCCAGCAAACACAAACAGAAAACCTGGACTCACACCTTCCGACTCAAACACACACCGCTTGCTGTGATCTCCAAAGCACCCAGAAGGCAGGAAAAGAAGCAACGGATGGAAACCCATCAAGGAGAGAAGCAGCCTGGAATTAAGGAGAAACTTCCTGACAGGGAGGACAACAGACGTTGCCTCCAGAAGTTGTGGGTGCTCCAACATTGGAGGCTTTTAAGAAGAGACTGGGCAGCCACTTGTCTGAAATGGTCCAGGGTCTGCTGCTTGAGCAGGGGGTTGGACTAGATGACCTCCGAGGTCCCTTCCAGCTCTGTCCTTCTGCTATCAGAAAGGACAAGAGCAGCACCTTAATGGGGTGGATCAAGTCAGGCAGCTGCTTGGGATCAGCATGAGGACTAGGCTCATTCTTACAACCCTGTCCCTTCCCTTCCCTCTTTCCTTTCCTTCCCTTCCCTCTTCCCTTTCCTCTTTCCTTCCACTTCCTTTTGTCTTTCCTTTCCTTTCCTTCCCTCTTTCCTTCCACTTCCTTTTGTCTTTCCTTTCTTTCCTTCCCTCTTTCCTTCCCTTTCCTTTCCTTCCCTCTTCCCTTCCCTTCCCTTCCCTTCTCTCTTCCTTTCCTTTCCTTTCCTTTTCCTTTCCTTCCGTCTTCCCTTCCACTTCCTTTTGTCTTTCCTTTCCTTTTTTGCATCTCAATACATTGGGTGACCCAGCCTGGGTGCTGAACGTGTGTTCATTGTGTTGTGTTAGATAATGAGGAATGGGGCAGATCTGCCAAGAAGCCAAAAGGGGCAAGAGACTCCATCACACACAAAGACACACAAACACACACTGAGGATGTGGTGCTCAATGGGGTCCCCGGGGGCTCCAAGACAAAGGGCATCTGCAGCTTTCTAAGGGGGGGGGGGAGATGACAGGAGGGGGCTGCCCTGCTTTCAAGGTGTGTTTTCTCAGCCCCCCCCATCAGGGATATGCTGCTGCTGCAGCCTTTGATCCCTGGGGGGGCTCAGCCCAGCTCTGGAATCCCAACAGCAGAAAGCAGCAGCTCTGGGGGTGGGGCCCAGGAGGAGGGAGGGGGGAAGGGGGGCTGCCTCCCAAGAGCTGCCGAAGCCCACCAGCACATGCGGATGCGGGGGAGGGGGGGACTCAGGAGGCTGCAGTTTGTTTAGTGTATTTGCACAGGGTTGTGTTAAGTGGAGTTTATTACAGACCCATGAATGACAACGGATTAAAACAGCCCATGGGGGAAGGTGGGGGGGGGCAAGAGGAAACCCCCCCTGGAAGCTGCCCAATTCGCTGAGGGTGGCTGCTGTGGGTTTGTTTAGTACCATCATTTAGGAACTTTGGCTCCCCCCACGGTCTCAGATGGTGCATAATTAAGGACACACCACATGGACTTTGTAGTACTAAAAAGGGACTTCTTAGCATGGGTTTTCCTGCATTTGAAATGGATTCGTTTTTAAATGACGTTCATAGCTTATCAGGCCATTGGAGACTGGAATGTGGAAAGCAATGACCCCCAAAGCTGGGTGGGCCCAGCTGGGCAGAGGGACAGCCGTCTCTGGCCCAGGCCAGGCTCCCTTTGAGACACACCAGCTCAGCGCCTTCGTCCAGGAGAGGACCGCAGCCCGATTACAGATTGAGCAGGCCAGGCCCCAAAACAGCAGCCAGAACCAGGCCAGCCAGGAGTCAGTCATCCCTCCAGGCCTGAGGGTGAAGCCTGGGGGCCAAGCAGTGGTGCCACTTGCAAACAGTGGGGGGCCCCTCCTCAAATACAAGCCCAGAATGCCTCCCTTCCCGGCCCAAGTGGCCTGAGAGGAGGCTGTGGAGGGGGAGGGCTCAAATGCCCCCAAGGCTCCTTCTGGGCCGTTTGGGGAGGGGCTGGTTTCCGTCGGGTAGCAGGCTCCAAAACTGGGCTCTCATAGGTGAGACCCTTGTGCAAGGATTGGGCCCCTGCTGGGCACAGAGTCTCCTTCCCCCCCCCCTTTCCATAAGGGGAAAGCAGTAAATATCTCCTCACCCTCCGCTCCCCACAGTTTTATCTGCCAGTTGTCAGGTTGTATTTTAGGCTGATAATAGCCGGGAAGGCCCCTCCTGCCCCTCTGAACTGCCGCCTGCCATATCATTTTTCAGGCCGCCTGGCTCAGCCCTCCAAGTCGACTGCCTGGCTCCAGCTGGGCCTCCTCCTCCTCCTCCTCCTTCTCTCTTCTTCTTCTTCTTCTTCTTCTTCTTCTTCTTCTTCTTCTTCCTTCTTCTTCTTTCTTCTTCCTTCTTCTTCTTCTCCTTCTCTTCCTTCTTCCTTCTTCCTTCTTCCTTCTTCCTTCTTCTTCTTCTTCTTCTTCTTCTTCTTCTTCTTCTTCTTCTCTTCCTCCTCCTTCCTCTTTTTTTCCTCTTCTTCTCCTCCTCCGTCTTTTCTTCTTCCTCTTCCTCCTCTTTTCTTCTCCTCCTCCTCTTCTTCCTCTTCCTTCTTTTTTCCTCTCCTCCTCCTCCTCCCCCCTTCTCCTTTTCTTCTCCCAAGCACCCAAGGAGAGTCCCTGCCACCCCCAAGCTCAGAGAAGGCAGCCAAGGGCAGGAGAGGAACATCACGTGCTACCTAAGGAACACTGTCTGGGGGTTTAGCCCATTGTGTGAAGGAGCCGAGATGCGCACTCCCAGCCTCCCCAGGGCACCTTCAGATGCCAAGGCACAAGCGGGCAGGCGACTTGTGAAACTTTGCCCAGGACAAATGGAGCTATTGATACCAGGACAGGCAGACAGACGGGATCCAGCTGGCGACTGACCTCTTCTAGGGGTTCTCAAGAACACTCAAGCCAGCAATGAGCCAACCAGGTTTAATACTAACCAGGCTTCTCAACTGCAGCAATGCAGCCGTGAGGTCCAGCTGACCCGATTCAGAACATTGTGGGGATTCAGCCCGTGAAGCTGCAGGCAAGACAGACCCGTATTCTGAATTCATGTATTTTCCTTATAATAGTAGACTCGCCTTAAGAAACTTGAGCTCTTTTCCTTTGGGGGGGGGAAGGTACTGGGTTTTGTTCCAGGGCCCCTGAGGGTGGGAGAACAGGAGGGGGCACCCCAGGGCTGACCCCTGACCAAAGAGCCTGCTGCTCTTAATCCTCTTCATGGCTGCATTCACACAACCCTCTTGACCTGCAGCCGATTTAATTCACATTCTGGGGTTGCGTAATACAGATAAACGGACTCAACCGGCTGGGTTGAACAGAAGGCTAAGCCATAAGAAAACCTCTTCTAAGAATTAACCAGGTTTAGCAGGGGGTAGGGATGCCTCTGCCAGCTCCGCAAGGCCAGGCCGAGTGCCGCGTGAGCACGGCTGATGGTCTCCAGGATCCCAAAGTCTGGGTCACCTTGAGCCTCCCACCTCCTTCCCCGGTGGCAGCAGGTGGCACCTAATTGAGTGGCATCCGGGTGGCACGGTGCTGTTCCTGGGACCGGAGGCTTTTCTTTGGCCGGAGAAGGGGGCACACGGAGGCTGTTGTGGGAGGGGGCACATCACTTATTCATGGCGGATCAAATGGCCCCCAGAGGCCCTTCTTAGCACGGCCCGTCTTCTCATTGTCTCCGGCCTCTCCCTCTTCACATCTTCCCTGCACAAGCCTCGGCCTCCATTGTGGCGGAGCAGCGGGCAGTCCAGGCAGGCAAAATCCTTTCCCGTCCAGCGGCCGGCTCCCTTTGTGCAGCTGCTGGCGGTAGGCTTTCTCTCCGGCTGCTCGTAAAGGTCACTCCCTGCCAGCACACCATACCTGGCCCTTTGTGGCCGAGGGCTGGCCGGAGTGACCTTTACTTCCAGATTAGCAGTGTGTGCTTTTTGTAGCAAGAGCCCTTTCATGGGGGAGGCTCAGAAGATGGGGCGGGCCACGCCTTTATTAGCCGGGGGAGGGGAAGCGGACGGAGGGCCGGGCTCTGTGGGAACTGGGGCGAAGGGTGGGGGGCTTCTCCATTCAGAGCAAATAATGCAGGGGCCTCCTTTGCGGATCTGGCTGTGAGGAGCACAGATTAATTTCCAGGGGATCAGCGACGCTCTTGGGCTACTCGGCCTCTGAAGGACCAAAGAAGGTCATCCCGGTATTTTCTGCACAGGCCAGAGCTCTCCTTCCCTCTCTCCTTCTTTCCTTTTCTCCTTCCTTCCTTTCCCTCCCTCCTTCCTTTTTCCCTCCCTCCCTCCCTTTTCTTCCTTCCTTTCCCTCCCTCTCCTTACTTCCTCCCTCCCTCGGCCTGGTCACTCAGGTGTTTGAGAGGAGATGCTGGAGGAGGAAGCAAAGACCCAGGAACTGGCCTTGGTCCTGCAGACCATTTCAGGTTTCCCGGCTTGCTGAACCTGCCCTTCAGGTGGTGGCTTTCTGGTCCGGCTTCTGGAGGAGGGTGGAGCCGAGAGCTTCAAGAGACATCCATTTGCTGGGCCGTTCACACAACGACCCAACCCAGGTTAACCAAAGAGCATGGCTGGGTTCACCCAGCTTTTGCCTTGCTCTGCCAAGGACCGATGCCCCCATCCCACCAGACCCTTTGGAGCCTAGACTGGCATTCTGGGTGAACTAACCCCAACCCCTCCCCCCAGGAACTCCTCTGGGGTGGGGTGGGGGGGCAGGATGAGGCATCTTCAACTTCTGTGCAGTTTGCCTGGGATTTCAGGGCAGAAGATTCTGAAGAAAACCTTGAACAGGCAGTGAATGTACTTAAGGAGGGACCAACAACCCGGTCAAAGGCCCCTCGGCCCAAATCTGCCCCCCCCCAGGCTGGCCAGAGGCCCTCAGGGGAAGCCCAGGGACTCCTCGGCCCGGGTGAAGAGAGGAAGCTCCTCCGACCTGGACCCACCTTGGAAGAGAAAGCAGCCCCGTCCGGAGTCCTGCAGGTCAAGAGGGAGGAAGCGGGGGCTGAGAAGGAGGCGGGGGGGGGGCTGCTCTCTCTTTGCTGAGGGACCCTCCAGGAGGGAGCAGCGGACAACGGGGGGCGCTTCCTATGGCGCGCCCGGCGCCCCCTCCGCCTTCTCCCCCGCGCCGGGCCGTCCCTGGCCGCCTGGGCCCGAGAGGCGCGCCGCCCCGCGTGGGGCAGCCCCGAGGCCGCGCGGAGGCGGCGGGTGCCTTTCAGGGCGCCCGGCAGGAGAGCGCCCGCGCCCCGCGGCTCCCAATTTGTCAGCCCATTCCGGCCTTGACAAGCGCCGCCCGGCCAGACGCCGCCGCAGAACCTGATTAGGGCCGCGGCCTTCCCGGCCTCGGGAGAGCGCCAATTGTCGGGCGACGGGGAAGCCCCCCCGCCCCTCCCTCCGGAGAAGGCGCCTGCGCACGTGGGCCTCGTGCTGGGGGGGGGTCGTCCGGCTTCCCCGGCCACGTGGATCCTCGCCTCGGCTGCGCCTTGCAGGGCGACCCGACCCGGCCTGGCTGCTCCGGGTCCCGAAGAATGGGCGGGGGGGGGGCAGGAGGAGGGAAAGGCTCCAGGCTTGACACCCCCCCCTCAGTTTCGGCGTTGTGTTTTCTTCCCAGAGTGATCCCCAAAATAAAAGACCTTGAGGAAAGTGGGGTGCAGCTTCCCCTCCTTTGAGGGACGCCGGCCCGGCTGCCCGCAGCATCTGCACAGCAAACAAGGGTGCCCTCCCTCTCGGCAGCTTAGCTGAAGCCAGCCAGGGCCATCCCTGGCCAAGGGGGGGGGGCTGGGGGTTGAGCTGCTGAGTAGGAGGGCTCTGCCTCACCTGCGACCACCATTCCCAGGAAGGCTTCTGCAGTGCCCAAAGTGCCTTGCATAGGCCAGGTGGGGAAGGGGCTCCCAGGTGCCTCCTTGCTGGGCAGGGAAGCTTGGGAAAGCAGCCCCCCCCTCTGAGCTAGGCCCCTTTGCACATGCGCATTGCTCCCCACTGCTGTCTCTGGCCACACTGCCCCACCGGGTCCCACGACCTCAGCCCAGCCCCCAAGGCCAGGGATGAGCTTTGTGGAGGAGTTTGGCAGGGAATGGTGTCAATTAAGGCCACCTTTCTACATTGACCAAAAGCCCCCCTCCTGAGGGGCCCCCTGCAAAGATGCAGAGCCAAGCCCCCCCCCTGCAAGGATGCCAGGTCAGCCCCCTTCCCCTCCTTGGGAGGGGAGACATTTTTGAAGGTTCAAATGGGCAGCAGACAAAAGGAGCCACTGCAGCTTCTTCCCTCTCCACCAATGTTCCCTTCCAATGGCTGCAGCTAATGTGGGGGGGGAGAGCTTTTAATTGTTCCCTGGAAGCCTTGGGGCTTCATGGGGGCCTGGCTCATTCCAGGAAAGGCTCCTAGGGAAGAATTCCCAGGGATTCCAGAGCCCAGGCCAGAGGAATGCTCTTCGGACATGGAGCCGGTCACTGGTATCCCTGCCTGGATTGGTGGGGTGAAATTCCCCATGCCCCCCCCCCAGGGCATCTAGACATCTGTGCCTGGAGTGCTGGAACCTCAATTCACCTTGTGGGGTGGGGGCAAGGAGAGGGGAAGCTCCTCCTCCCCAAATCCAGCCCTTCTCTCAAGAGACAGTGCCTGCCCCCCCCCTCTGCATGGGGAGGTCAAGAGCTGGGAGGAGATTAAGGGAGATTAACGTCTCCAGATTCTTCACCCAGCCTGGCTGTCTTGTAGGTGGCAGCCATGCTCCCTGCCTGCTACCTGCCTGGGCAAAGGCCTGGGGGCTCAGCTGCTCAAGAGGCCCCCTCCCAGTTGGGGGCAGGAACCCCTCCCATCGGGGCTTCAGTAGGCAGGTTGCTCCCATGGGCAGCAACCGGGCTCTGCCCCTTCCACAGTCCTCCTGCCCATCACCTCGCTGGCCAGGCTGGCGAGAAAGGAAGGTCATTTCTCCTGGGTCAACCAACCCACCCTCTGTGGGGAACCTGGTGGTCCCTGTGGAAGTGGGCCAGGTGAGGCGTGGGGGGGGAGCTGCTTGGGCACTGGTGCTGCCCAGCTAGACGAGGAGGGTCCTGGCAAAGGCCCTGCAAATTGGGTTCAGCAGAGCCCCTGCAAGGCCGAAGAGGCATCTGGGATGGTCTCGTGGCTGAGACGGTGTCCCTGCATGCGCAGAAGACGGAATCCATCACCTCCTGGGCCTGAGGACCGATGCTCACGATGCCTTGGTCCTCACAGCCCGAGGAAGCTTTCCTTTCGCTTTCATGCTGAAGCCAAGCGACTTCTCACTCTGGGGCAGGACTCTCCCCACACGGGTCTCTGCCCGGATGGAATTGCATAGGGGGGCCCTCACCCAACCCTCCAGCCCCCCCCCGAGAAAGCAAACCAGCTGAGCAGCAGCAGCCAAGGAGAGATCGGTAACTGAAGTGCAGAGGGGTGTCCAGACCCCAGCCCAGATTTCCCCACCTCCAGCCAGCAAAAGAGGCCAATGGCGGCTTCTCCTTCCCAGAAGCCCCTCCTGGGGCTTCGGTGGGTGAGAGAGAGAAGAGGTGCAGCTGGAGCATCTTCAGAGGCCCCCCCCTCCAAGCCAGCGGGAGCTTGCAGATAGCAGCCACGGGGTGTCACGCTTAACAACAATGTTAGATCTGTTTAACAATGGCAATCAGGAGTGATTGAACCAAGGACAATAAGAGGAGATTGGACAGCCCTTTGTCTGAAATGCTCTAGGGCAGGGGTAGGCAACCTCGGCTCTTTTATGACTGGTGGACTTCAACTCCCAGAATTCCTGAGTCAGCTATGCTGGCTCAGGAATTCTGGGAGTTGAAGTCCACCAGTCATAAAAGAGCCAAGCTTGCCTAGCCCTGGTCTAGGGTCTGCTGTTTGAGCAGGAGGTTGGACTAGAAGACCTCCAAGGTCTCTTCCAACTCTTATTCTGTTGAGTGCCGGACAGCTGTTGTCAAGCAGCACAACTTTAATGACGACAAAAAAATACTATAGATCATTGTACTTCCTCAATTAAGAAATGTAAAGCCTTAAAACAGCCACTGTATTTGTCAGAATCCTCCGAGGCAGTCCGAGACTTTTGGTCTGCAATCTGTGTGAGTTTGGCCGTCTGTGATGCTGGTCTCCTTTCTTGGTTCAAAACTGGCAACTGTGAGACTTGCAAAGGGGAAGTTGGAATGCCCTGATAGGATTTTGTCCAGAGTCTGGATGTCAAAATAGGGTCAGTGGATTAACTGGCTGCCCCAAACCGACGTCTCTCTTCCGCCGACGGTCAGAGGTCCCAGGTGTCCCAGCTGAGCCCGGGTCATTGGCTGGACGGGCAGGGCGGCCGGTGTTTTGGGACGCCAGAGCCGGAGAGCAACACTCGGCCATCTCCTTCACAAGAGGAAATCTGGTTTTGTGCAATGGCTGCTGTGGTTAATCTAGAATGTTCTTTGGGGTCTCCTTCATTTACACCTTAATGTTCCATTTCAGCATTGTGAGAAACTGTTGCTCATCAAATCCAGGACTGGCAGAGCAGAGGAAAATGCACAGAACGTTTTGCCCCGATCCCTGGACAAATGGGCAGGCGTTTTATCCGTGGACACACGGCTGCCGGGATGCCTGCACCGGCCAAAGTTTGGATGGGACGGCCCAGCTCAGTTCGGGATTCCAGGAGTCAGCAAACAACTGCTGTGCCTGTGAGGAGGGTGACGGACGCCGCTGCTTCCGTTTTGTCTAGAGGGCTGAGAAAAACGAGGAAGTGGAATAAAAACGAGGACGAGTGATGCAAACTCTCTTCATGTTTTTGTAAGCAACATGGGGCATCTCCGGGCAGGCTGATTACCAAACCAGTTAATAATAGATCAGAACAGAACAGAGCTGGAAGGGACCTTGGAGGTCTTCTAGTCCAGCCCCCTGCTCAAGCAGGAGAACCTATACTGTCTCAGACAGGTGATTGTCTAGTCTCTTCTTAAAAACCTCCAGTGATGGAGCACCCATGATTTCTGGTGGCAGGCTGTTCCACTGATTGTCTTCACTGTCAAGAAGTTTCTCCTTAATTCCAGGTTGCTTCTGTCTCTGATCAGTTTCCATCCATTGTTTCTCGTCCTGCCCTCTGGTGCTTTGGAGAATAACGTGACCCCTTCCTCTTCTTTTTGGCAGCCCCTCAGATACTGGAATAACTACTATCATGTCTCCCCTATTTCTTCTTTGCTTTAGACTGGCCAACATTGCAAGATAATTAAGCTGGTTCAGCTGTCGTGCAGGTGGTCCTCGGGTTATGGCAGTCCAGTGACAGTCCATGACGGTGCTGAGGGAGAGGTTCTTACAGCCCATTCTCAAAGCCATCCCAGCACCCCACAGTCCCCTGGATGTGACTCGGGCGCTGCCGACCGGATCGGGTCCCCCAGTCATGTGATCACCATCTGTGACACCCCCCCTCGCCCAGGTATGGAAACCGGGTGGCTGAGCAGCCCCAAGGTCGCCTCGGAAGAAACCGTCACCCCAAACTGACCCACCTCGGGAAGCCCCCCATGCTGCTGCTGCTGCTGCTGCTGCTTCTGCTTCTGCTTCTGCTTCTTCTTCTTCTTCTTCTTCTTCTTCTTCTTCTTCTTCTTCTTCTTCTTCTTCTTCTTCTTCTTCTTCTTCTTCTTCTTCTTCTTCTTCTTCTTCTTCTTCTTCTTCTTCTTCTCCTCCTCCTCCTCCTCCTCCTCCTCCTCCTCCTCCTCCTTCCTTCTTCCTTCTCCTTCTCCTTCTCCTTCTTCTTCCTTCTTCCTTCTTCTTCTTCTTCTCCTTCTCCTTCTCCTTCTCCTTCTCCTTCTTCTTCGGACCAGGCTTCCATTAGGTTTCCATTAGAGGCCCCCCAGGGGGTCCCTAAGCGGATTAGGCTCCTCGGCTGTGCTTGTCTCCGCAAATGGAGGATCAAAAGAAAGTCTTGTTCAGCTGTGTTTTCTCTTGCTGCCCTTCCTCCCCACAGGCAAAGGGGCTCGCCTGCCCTTTGGCGGCTCCTTTGTGCCCACCCAAATCCCCTCCGCCTCTGAGGCCTTCAATGGGCGAGGGGGGGGGAGCATCAGCCGCACTTGCCCCGTGGTGAGCAGGAGAAGGCAGGGGGCCAATCTAGCTATTTCAGCACATCCTTGCTGCCTTTTGGAATGAATCCAGCCAGCTGTTGCTCTGACATCCAGATGTTGGGCCTTTCCCCCCCCTCCCTCCAAAGGCTCTTCTCCTGCCTTTATCAGGCTGGAGGGCTTGTCTCCTCCCCTGGGGAGGCTGCGTTGCCAGGCACAGAGCCAGCCAGCAGCTCTTTCTCCTGCTCGACCTGCTCTGCTTTGTGGCGGAGCAGCGGGTAGCGACGGCCGGCGAGGTGACTGTTTCCTCCCTCCCTTTGTGCTGACTCTCACTCAGACAGCCTGTTTGCCCAACAATGGGAAAGGTCAGAGGCAGCCCAGGCCCCATACTTGGGCCTTTGTGCCTGGAACTGGACCTTCCTACGGCCATAATTGGCTGCCAAGGGGCTGCTGGGCCCGGGTGCCGGGCACAAAAGAGAAGGGAGGGGTGGCAACTTCTGCATGGAAACAGAGGGGAGGGGGATCTGGCTGATGTGGGAAAGAGGGGGGGGGCTCTGCTCATCCCAAAGATGCTTTTCCACCAGGCAACTGGACTTTCCTGTTTCTCTTTGAAGATGTTTCACTTCTCATCCAAGAAGCTTCTTCAGCTCTGACTGGATGGTGGGGGAATGGAAAGATTTATACTCCTTGCAGACAGCTGGTCATTTGCATTCTTTTAGCGAGTTGTTAATGCTGCCTGGAGGTTTATCGGTGCCTTCAGGGTCACCTTAGTGGTGTAAATGTGTGTGGAGCCTTCTTGGAACTGTTGAAAGGACCGTGTTGTAGACCGGAGATAGATGATTTCGTATCCCCCCCCCTCTGTTGAGAGAGGGCCATTCAGTTTTGGTCTAGGTGGCCTCTTTGACCCCTCTTTCAAACCAGCAGTTTGCTCTGTTCCCAGAATGCCCAGCTGGCTGGGATCATGGACCAGGGCAGATCAGGCCCTTCTCCAGGTGGAGGCAGGCCTGCACAAGGGTCTTCTTGGAGACAGACCCTCTCCCCCCCCCCACGTTTTCTCTGGAGATTCCATCTGGGAGGGCATCGTTTCCTCTGTTGGGGCTTGAAAGGTGCTTTTCCAAAGGCAACCGGACTTTCTTGTGGCTTTTTTCCCCCCTTGAAGACTTTTTCACTTCTCATCCAAGAAGCTTCTTCAGTCCTGGCTGAATGGTGGAGAACGGAAGGGTTATATTCCTTAGCAGTCACCTGGTGGCCAGCACTCCCTCTGAGAGTCGTTGATGCTATTTGGGGGTTTATCTGTGTTCTCGGGGTCCCCCAAGTCAGAGTGCAGGAGGACTGTCCAATTTTCATATAACAGCCTCTTTGACTGGCTCAGGAATTCTGGGAGTCATAAAAGAGCCAAGGTTGCCCATCCCTGGACTAGCCAAACCCAAGTCCTGCAGCCATTCTTCGTATGTTTTAGACTCCAGGCCTTGGATCATTTCAGTTGCTCTTCTCTGAACTTTTTTCAAAGTCTCCAGTCTTTAATAGCAATCAGAGGTGGAGGGGGGGGGAAGGCCTTGAGTGTTTTGCTCTGCATGGGGTGGGAATCCATTTAAGGCACCCCTGACAGAAGAAAAGTTCAGGCAGGTCCCCAGCCAGATCCTTCATTGATGGATTAATTGCACGTCCATCTCAGCTTTCCTCCAAGGAAATCTTCTGAATCCTTCTACTCCCCATCTCGGCCAATGTTATTTTTGCAACTGGGGGGTGGGGGTGGGGCTCAGAAGAGGTCTCAGCATGGGAGAAGAGCTGGAGCAGAATCATCAAAGGGCTTCAGAGTTCAACGGGAGGGAGCTAAAGAATGGTTTCCCCACCGTCAACAAATCCTGTAATTCAGCTTCTCCATAACTGCCCTCTTCCTCAACAAGCCTTCCCATTATTATTTTTTTAAAATTCATTTTGCTCCCCTCTGGCACCCTTCATCCGGTCCACAAGTGAGAAGGGAGGAGGGGACCAAAGTCCCCTTGATCTTAGCGGGGGTTTCCTCCCTGGCAGAAAAGAGAGAGAGAGACCTCTCTGGAGTTTCTGCTTCAGGGGCTGTTTTTTCTCCCCTCCCTGGGGAGGCAGCACCCCCCCCTTCTCAGGGCAAAGGAGACTATTCCAGAGTGAGCTGAAAAAGCATTCCCCTTTTAAGTAATTATTTCCGAGACTCTTTTCAGTGCAACCTTCTCCGTAAACATCCAAGCATTCTTGTCCAAAACTCACTCACAGATTATATTCCAGGGGGAAAGAAGGGGAGGGCAGTTCTTCCCCTGACAACCTGGCTTGAGTCCCAGAGGGTTGCCTGGAGGAAGGGCCTCCCCACAGCAGGGCTATTAATCAGGCCCACGTCATCCAGGGGCCTCCCCATTTAGGGAGAATAGAGCTGGAAGGGACCTTGGAGGTCTTCTAGTCCAGCCCCCTACTCAAGCAGGAGAGCCTAGACCAGGGGTAGGCAACCTTGGCTCTTTTATGACTCGTGGATTTCAACTCCCAGAATTCCTGAGCCAGCTGTGCTGGCTCAGGAATTCTGGGAGTTGAAGTCCACGAGTCATAAAAGAGCCAAGGTTGCCTACCCCTGGCCTACACCATTTCAGACAAGTGACTGTCCAGTCTCTTCTTTAAAACCTCCAGTGATGGAGCATCCACAGCTTCTAATGGCAAGCTGTTCCACTGGTTAAGTTCCAAGTCAGGCAGCCAAGGGGGCAACCAAAACCCACCTCCTGAAATCCTTGCACTCTCTTGGGGGGGGGTGTCTTGCCTCTGCAGCCTCTTCTCCAAGTCTCTGGGCCAGTACTGAGCATCTCCTTGCCCTGCGGGAGGACAGGGAGGTCAAGCCAAGGCAGAACCCCAGGAGAAGAGCAGCGTGAGGGGGGGGGAGAAGCAGGACCATGGAGAGCTCCAGGGAGGCCTCCTGGAGGGGGCTTCTTCCCTGTGAGACGACCAAGAGAGGATGGGCTGCGTCCACACAGAACACAAAACCAGAACCAAGTCAGTCCGGGGTTCTTGAACCGGGTCTGCACATCAGGCTCAACCAGAGGTTTGGGATGCACGGGACTCCACGCCCAGGGTGAGCTCCTTCTCTGGCTGAGGTAGGGGGCCTTGAGCTCTGCTGGAGAAGCATCACAAAAGAGCCAGCCAACTCTGGGGAAGCAGGAAGGGTGGCTCCAGGGGGGGAGGGTCTCCTGCCCTGTCCCAAACAGGGGGGTCCTGGCTCTGCCCCACAGGCCACGGAGTCCGTGGCTGGAGGCTGCAACTCGCCATTCAGGGGGACACGGCAGGCTCCCTGCCTCTGCAGCCAGCCCAGAGATCTGCTGGAGCTGGGACTGAGCGCTCGCTCTCCCAGCAGGAGGGACGCCAGGGCTGCAGAGCGGAGGCAGGTACCTTTCAGCCCCCACACAGGGGAGCCCCCCCTGCCCCCCCCCCTCATCCTGCTGTTTGGAATTTGTCTGAGCATTTTCCTCTGGAGACAATCAGCCTTCCCTGGTGATCCAGATGCCTCCGACGGGATGACTCAATTACAAGTCTGTGCTGCCGGCCCTTAACCTTTCCTACGGAGCTTGCAAATTGATGTCCCTGCTTGCCCTTTGACCTCTCCCCCCCCCTCCCGGAGGGTCCCCACACCCAGCCCTGGTGAGAGACGGGAGACTCTGGATGTCTCTGCAGGGATTCGGCATTCCGGCAAATTCCAAGCGGTAAAAACATTGACACGGTAATTGTAAACGCAGACTCCAAGGAGAGCTTGTCTCCAGGTTTCAGCCAGGTTTTCCCATGTTTGTCATCTGCAAAACATTTTGCTCTGAAATGATATTTTGGATCATTTAGAGCAATAGTCTCTATCTGCCGTTGGACCACAGAAGGTCCCTGGAAGCTGCTTAAACATGGAAACAATCATCCTGGTTTAGAGGGGGCGACTGCTTTGCCCTTGTTTGAAGCACGGCTTCTGGAGGGTCCTGACAGACCAGCTGAAAACGAAGCCCCGCAAATCCTCTGCAGCTCTCAGCTGGAAGGCAGAGGAGCCCCGCAGAGCAAACTCTGCAGCTGGGCAGCCGGTCCTCCAAAAGCCCCAATGTACGCAGCTGAAGCCAGCAGGAGCCTCTGATTGCTGCTCCGCTGCCATTCGTGGCATCGTCTTGAACTGCCAGGCGAGTTACTGTCGGAGGAATCAAAGGCTGGTCTACCAGGGGGAGCCAGAGAAGAAAGTCTGAATGGGCCCCACATCCTAGGACTGTGGGAGGCCCCACGCTGCCAAGAGGCATCCTTGGAAGTCAAGCAGCCACTCAGTGGCCGTCTTGCAGGCAACGCCCAGCTCTGCCATGTGGCACACATGCCCCCCCCCCGCACTGACCATCTAAAGCCACAGGTGGCCATTACAGTCCCATAGGGCACATGGGGACCCAGTTCCAGGGGTTCCCCCATTCACGGGCTGGGGATCTCCCAGGGTCTCCCGCCCTGCTTCTCTCTTGCAGTCCTCCACGGTCTGCAGAAGGCCCCCAGATCCACTCTGAAACCCCCATCGCCCAGGCCAGAAGACTCCTGTGATGCTGAGCACCCTGCAGCTCCACCCTGGCCAACTGCCCCCCCCCACCTTCCCTAGAGAGAGTTCCCAGAGGCTGCAGAGCAATGCAAAATTCAGGCCGCAGAGTGGCTGCATTCACACAAGATGCTTAACCCAGATATGGGAATCTCCTGTTTTCAGAGCCACAGAGTGCCTACCTCCAAGCAAGGCTGAGTTTGCACAAAGCATGCTAAGCTAGAATGCAGTAGCCAGGGTTAGAGTTAGCCAGGAATGGCAGATCTGGTGCCTCAATGGCTGGGTCTTTACCTGGCCTGCTTAAGCCACGTGTGAACAGTGCCAAGCCACAGCCATTCCCTGGGGAGGAGATTCATGTGAAGCAACTTTCTTTCTTGCAGAAAAGGGTTTTGGACAAGCCATTCACAAGGGGGGGGCTGCTTCTCCAGCTTCTCTGGCACCCTCCCCTAAAGTCTGGAAGACCACCCATGACGTTTACCCGTGAAAAATTAGCTCTTAAACTCTGCTTGCCAAAAGGAAAAGAAAAGCCCCCACTTAAAAGGAAAACACCTTAACAGGCAGCATTTTGGGAAAAGCAGAGCTGAAACATCAAGGAGGATTTCCTGGTCTGTCTCCATGGCAACCTTCCCCCCCCCCCAAGGAGACTGCAAGAGAGACGTGTGGATGGTGGTGAACTAATTCCTCCTCCTCCTCCTCCACCCGTGCCAGAATTGCTGAGGACTTGAACCTGCCTGGGAAGGTTCTGGGCAAAGGACAGGACGCCAGCTGCAGCTCTGCCCTGTGAGGTAGGCCACTTCCAGGAGCAGGAAAGAACCTCTGAGACTCTTTGGGCTGCATTGTTACAAAGTAGGTGTAACCATAGAATCCTAACAAGCTTCTCCCTCCCTCCCTCCCTCCCTCTCATACCCAAGAGGATCAAGGTGGGGGCCCTCTTGAGGTCCTTCCTCACCCTTTCCGGTCTCTCTGGGCTCAGCTGAGGCTTTCTTCGTGGGCATTTCCTTCAAGACTTTCTCTGCGCTCCTCTGCAGGGAGAGCCAGCCTGGCCCTCCTGGAGCCCCCCCCCCCCCCGTGATGCCCGTCTCTCCAGCCAGGAGCATCCAGCCTGCCTCTTTGCGCTCTCCCTCCCGGAGCAGAAGAAGCACCCCAGGGAAGCTCCCTCCCTGCTTGGCTGCTGAGAAGCCTAAGGACGCAGGAGAAGGGATGGCCCAGAGCTGCCCGTGGGGGTGGGGAGGTGCACAGGCACCGGGGGGGGGGGGGAAGCCCAGGTAAGGCTAAGGCCTCCGTCAGGTTGTTTTTAAAGACCTGAATGGGTCTTGGAAAAGGCGGGGACCTTTTTCTAGCATTCCAGTATCTGGGTTTCCACTGTACAAGGAAGAACAAGACTCAAAGTCCAGGCCTGAGATGAGCAGACCAAATCTTGTTCTTCAGAAACCTCCAAAGAAGCAGATCTCCAGATCAGAAGGAGCTCCCCCCCCCTTTAAAAGGCTCCTCTGTGGCCACAGCTTTGGAGAGCCTCCTGGGGCCTGAAGCAGGAGGAGGGAACGGGCAGTGACTGGGCCGGGGAAGCCCAGCAGGTACAGTAGTAGCTGGAGGATGCCAGGCTTGGCCTTCGGGGGGGGGGGGTCTCCTGGGACGGGGGTCCCTTCTCCCAGCCCCACCAGAGGGCCTAAGGCTTAGCCCAGGGAAGGCAAGCAGCCCAAGCAACAACCAGCTGGGGGCTCAGTCAGTCAGGAGATGAAGCGGTGGGGCCCTCCCGTGTTTGGGGCTGGGGCCAACTGGCTGGCAGGGGGACCCAGTATGGAGATCAAACAGACCCCAGACCAGATCCCACCAGCAGGTCTGCAGGGGAGGGGCCCAGAGCTGGTCTTCCCTGAAAGGAGGGGCACCGACCACCTCCCCGTTCAGGGGGGCTTCGCAAGCTTCCCCACAATACAGTCAGGGACCCCATTAACTCTAAAGGAGAATATTTGCCCTTTGGGGTAATGGAAGGTCTGCAAGAACACAAGCAAGCTCAGACAGCACCAAGGACCCCCACCCCCATTAACCCTAGGGCAGCTGTGCTGGCTCAGGAATTCTGGGAGTTGAAGTCCAGGAGTCATAAAAGAGCCAAGGTTGCCTACCCCTGCCCTAGGCAGACCAAACCCCAGGTGGGACCAGCGCTTTCGGGAGAGGAGGCGGAAGGGGGGCTACTCCTTTTCTCGCGGATCCGAGCGACCCCCGCCGCTGCCCTCCTCCGGTGCGCATTACCCGAAGCTGCCATGATTTAGCACGGACCCCCCTCTGCAGAAAACAGCACCTCCGCGCGTGGGCAGGGCCGCATCCAGGCCGGGGGTGGGAGCAGGCATCATCCGGCCTGGCGAGAAAGACTCCCGACACCCTCGGGCTGGGGGTGGGCTTCGAACCCACCCCCCACCCCGCCGCGCCCTCGAGCGGCCATCAGAGTTGGACTCTGTCGCCCTCTGCCGGCTGCTTGGAAGAGGAGCTGGCCCGAGGAGCCTTCGGCGGAGAAGCGACGTGGCCACCCTCGGCCCCTTTGGGCTAGCCAGGCGGACTGCAGCTCTCAGCAGTGCGGGAGCTGAAGCCCGCGTATGTCAAGGGGGTCACGGGCGAGAAAGACACGGATCAAGGCGCCCCAGCCTCCGGGCACCCCCCCGCTGATTGCTGAAGAGTCGACGTGCGGCGCCGGTGTCCTCCTGCCGGCCCTCCGCGCCTCCGCGGAGAAGGGTTCGGGGTTCGGCTCAGACGGTCCATGGATGGCGGCGGCCCCTCGGCCCCCCCAGGTCAGGCCAGTCCGGAGAAAGAGCGGCTGTGCCCCCCCCCCCCATATCACCTTCAGGGCAGGCGAGCGCCCCGTCTGAAGACCGGGAGGGTGTCCGCCCCGACGCCGCCTTGAGCGAGGCCGCCGCAGCTGGAGGAGTAGCAAGCGAGCCCGGGGCGGGCGCTCCAGTGAGCAGCCAGAGGGAGGCGCTGTTGCCGCGCGGCCCAAGGCTGGCAGCGGGGAGGGTAGCCGCGAGTTCCGCTGGCAGGGAAGGAAAGGCTGGAGGGAAGCCTTTCCGTGGCTCAGTTCGCGTCTCCCGGGCTGAAGACGGGGGTGGGGGAGGACGTGGGAATTAAGCATAGAATCAAGATCACGAGAAGTGCTAGTACCGCTTTAAAACCCTAGTAAGACCACACCTGGAATACTGCAACCTTACTACAAAAAAGATGTTGAGACTTTGGAAAAAGTGCAGAGAAGAGCAACTAAGATGATTCAAGGCCTGGAGACTAAAACATACGAAGAACGGCTGCGGGACTTGGGTTTGGCCAGTCTAGAGAAAAGAAGAAATAGGGGAGACATGATAGCAGTATTCCAGTATTTGAGAGGCTGCCACAAAGAAGAGGAGGGGGTCACTTTATTCTCCAAAGCACCAGAGGGAAGGACAAGAAACAAGGGTTGGAAACTGACCAAAGAGAGAGGCAACCTGGAATTAAGGAGAAAGTTCCTAACAGTGAAGACAATTAACCAGTGGAACAGCTTGCCTCCAGAAGCTGCAGGTGCTCTATCAGTGGAGGTTTTTAAGAAGAGACTGGACAGTCACTTGTGTGAGATGGTATAGGTTCTCCTGCTTGAGCAGGGGGCTGGACTAGAAGACCTCCAAGGTCCCTTCCAGCTCTATTCTATTCTCTTCCAGTCTAATCTAGTCTAGTCTAGTCTAGCCTTTCTCCTATTCTATTCTGTTCTGTTCTCTCTCCTCTCTGTTCTGTTCTGTTCTCTTCTGCTCTGCTCTGCTCTGCTCTGTTCTAATTTCAGCCTTTCAGAACAGCTTCAGGGTGGGAACCACACACAGCTCTAGGCATTCTGTGTGTTGGGCCAATCTGAATGTATGGATTCATTCAGTAAACCGATTAAGGGTTGGTTGCCGGCCACCAAAGAGCAGCGGAAAACAGCCAGGTAGGATTAATCCCATACAGTTGCTTGTTTATTTATCAGGTTTCTGCACTCTCAGTGGTTTCCAGCAATAAAATGCAGGAAACAAAACACCAAAGGTAAATTAAAAAATAGCAACACAGAGAAAGCATAAAATCATGCAACCCAAAGGAGAGGGTAGCCTTGAAGGGGCTGCATCTCAACCCACACAGGTGACCACCAGCCCCTGGAACTGCCCTCCCTTGGACCCCAGTGGGGGCTCAGGGCACAGGCGTCACATGTTTGGGTTGGCCAATAATTAGGCCAGTGCATTTTGGACCAAGCAAAGCTTTTGAGTGGTCTTCAATCACATCCCCACAGTCAATGGGCTGTGGCAGAACCTTGGCTGATCTAAGCAGCCAAATCACTTTAAAGATACATTAAGATCTTTATTAGCCTGCCTGCAGCACATCCTGGGCACCCAACCAGGTTTTGGCGCTGGCTGAGAGCCTTGATCCAAAGGGAAACAGACCTTGTTTATCTTTGGCCTACTGGGCTGTATTGAAAAGGAACAGGCAGACCCAGTGGGACTGCAGCCTGGGGATGGACCCTTTAAGATAACACCACCCCCCTGTGTGACCTCATTACTATTTACCCCTCCCTAGGAAGTCTCTGAGATACGGCAGGCCAGTGGACAGAAGCAGTCTGCTTCCCTGGGCCACCATTTCTGGCTGATTCTTCCTCCGGTCGCCACTCAGGGTTAATCCCGCTGGCTGTAAAGGTTTCCCGATGATTTTCAACAGTTCATAGGTTGTGTGTGTGGGGGGGCATCTCAGAGGTTACCTGTCTGTGGTATGGGAGATCTTTTAGCACCCCAAGTGCATATGTCAGGGCCCACGTCAAAACCTCATCCCAAGAAAGTAGATCTCATGGAAGCAGTTTCTTCCAAAGGGATCTTTTATTAGGAGAAGCTGATAGCAGGCATACTAGACAGGATCTGAGGATTTCCCGCTCAGATCAATAGGTAAAAGTGTCCCAAGCAAAACCCCACCCCATTGTTCATCCGGTCAGTTCAAATGGCCCAATCCCCAGGTGTTACGCTCCTCCTGGGAAAGGGGAGATAACATCAGGCCGTCTCCGGTTGCAGTTGTGATGTTTTGGCGGCTCTTCACACCTTGGAGGTTGCATTCCATTCTTCTCCTCCCTTTGCTAGCTGACATTAAGGGATGGGAAAGTTCACAGAAAATAACGCAGGAAAGCAAAGTGTTGCAGTGTAGCCATAGAGGAAATCAAGGCAATAACCCTCCAGCACTTCCCCCCTCCCCCAAGGAAGAGAAAAGAGTGAGATTTGGGTCAGGATGAAACGTAGAGAGAAGGAAATGAAGGAGGGGGGAAAGGATAAGGATAAGGGACCCTATAGGTATAGGTATGGGCTCTGACAGCATTATCATAGCCCCACCACATGGTGGAGAGGATAACAAAGCCCCTGTGCCAGGTAGGTCTACAGCTGGTGGACTCGGTCTCCCCCTCTGCCCTCTCCCTTGGGGTCCGGGAGGTGGCAGTGTTAGCAAGAAGCAGCCCAGCCCAGGGCACTCTTTGCTGGGTCTCAGCGGGCGGGCGTGTCACAGGGCAGGGGCTCCTGTGGGAGAGACGGCAGGGCTCCCTCTCTGCCCCAGGACTTCACTTCCTCCCTTGCCTGGCCTTGACGTGCACCAGCCTTACTGGCCTGCAAGGCAGCTGGACCGGCTCCGTGGCTTTGTGGAGGGCGTATGCCAGGCGCCCCAAGATGGCCGCGCAGAAGATGCTCACGGAGAGCATGGAGAGATACAGCAGGAGGAACACTGGGCAATACCGGTAGTCGGAGCTCAGCAGGAGACCCCAGGCCTGGTGCTGCTGGGGCGGAAGGGCAGGCCGGCTGGGGGAAAGGGGGCTGCCAACACTCTGGGGCAAAGGGGGGAGGGAGGAGGAAGGGCAAAAGGGCTGATCTGCTGCAGATGGCAGTGCCAGGGCTGAGCCTGCAACGGGTGTCTGTGCCAGCGTCGCCCCGGGGGCTGTGGTTCTGGGCACTGTCAAGGCTTGCCTGGTCAGCGGGCCTGGAGCCGGAGGTCTGGAGCTACAGACGGATGACGTGGTGATCACAGGAGGGTGGGTGGGTGGATCCTGGCTTTCTGTGGATCTCTTGGGGACTGTAAACTGTTCATAGAGTGTTGCTGAGCTGACGTTGGTCAGAGCCGTGGGGGGTGCCTTGGTGGGCATGCCCCAGGGTGCAGTGGCTTCCGTGGTTGTGGCTGGAGTATCTGTGGATGTCATTTCATGGGCTGTGGAAAAAATCTCAGTTGTGGCATCTTTGGTTGTGGTTAGAGGACTCATGGAAGTTGTGTCTTGAAGGGTTGTTGAAGGCAATTCAGGGACAGGTGTGGCTTCCATGGTTATGGCTGGAGTATCTGTGGATGTCATTTCATGGGCTGTGGAAGAAATCTCAGTTGTAGCATCTTCGGTTGTGGTTAGAGAACTCATGGAAGTTGTGACTGGCAATTCAGGGACAGTTGTGGCTTCTGTGGTTGTGGCTGGAGTATTTGTGGACATCGTTTCATGAGTTGTGGAAGAAATCTCAGAGACAGTTGTGGCATCTTCGGTTGTGGTTAGAGAACTCATGGAAGTTGTGTCTTGAAGGGTTGTGGAAGGCAATTCAGGGACAGTTGTGGCTTCCATGGTTATGGCTGGAGTATCTGTGGATGTCATTTCATGGGCTGTGGAAGAAATCTCAGTTGTAGCATCTTCGGTTGTGGTTAGAGAACTCATGGAAGTTGTGACTGGCAATTCAGGGACAGTTGTGGCTTCTGTGGTTTTGGCTGGAATATCTGTGGACGTCATTTCACGGGCTGTGGAAGAAATCTCAGAGACAGTTGTGGTTAGAGAACTCGTGGAAGTTGTGGCTTGAAGGGTTGTGATGTCAGGACTTGTCCTGGCAGAGGTGGAACCCTGGGTGGGGGCCAGGGAGGAGCTGGGGGGTGGGGGCTGGGTGCTCGTGGGGGCAGTTGTGGGCCACGTCCTGCTGGTACTCGTGATTTGTGTGCTCTTAGCAGGATGGGTTTGAGGAGCCGGGGCCGAGGTCTGAGATGGTGGGCTGGTCTCTGGCAGCGTGGTGGACCGAGTTGAGGCACCTGCTGTGCTTCCCCTGGTGGGGGTGGCAGATGGAGAAGCAGGGGCGGCTTTGAAGGTGGTTACAATGGGTGCGGTTGTTGTTAAACAGAGCAGCTGGTCTTCTGACAGTGAGCTCACTGCTTTCCCAGCCAGGTCTCCGGGGCTCCTACAGATGATCTTCCTGGCGTCCTTTATTATTTTGGCGTTATTGTGTATCCACTGATGAAGATAGAGGAGGTGGCAGTCACACCTCCACGGGTTGTCCCCAAGATGCAGGGCCGTGAGCTTCCCCAGGGGGTCGAAGTGGCCCGTGGGGATGGTCTCCAGAAGGTTCTCTTGAAGCTTGAGCGTGGTCAGGGACGGGAGGGAAGCGGCTTCCAAATTCTCCAGGGAGGAGATCTTGTTCCTGCTGAGGTCCAGCTCCTTGAGCAGCCCCATGGGCCCCAAAGGCGGGAGGGCCTTCAGGTGGTTGGAGGCCATCTTCAGCTGCTTCACGTTTCTCAATCCACGGAAGATCTCATCTGGGAGAACTTCNTTTCCAGATTGAGCTCCACCAGATCCTGCAGGCTGTCCAGGGTCCCCTCCGCCAGACTCCCGATCTGGTTGTTCTGCAGCCGGAGAGTCTTCAGCTGGGTCAGTTGCTTGAAGAGGTCCGGAGAGACGTTGGAGATCTGGTTCCGCCCCAGATGTAACAAGGAGAGTTTGGGGAGCCCGTCAAAGACTCCGTCAGGGAGAGAGGCAATTTCGTTCCGGTGCAGATAAGCCTCTTCCAAACCCCCAAGACCATCAAACAGCCCTTTTTCGATCCTTCTCACCTGGGAGTCCCTCAGGTTCACTCTCCGCAGGTGATTCAGGGACCGGAAGGTGCCCACGGGGAGATCCTCTAACACGGCCCCCGTGATTTCCAAATCCACCAATTTCTCCAAGTTATCAAAAGCTCCTGCTTCAACTCTTTCAACCTTGCTGTTTATGAATTCAATCTTCACCAGGTTAGACATGTTTTCGAAGGCCCCCCGCCTGATTTCCCCAATGCTGGTCTCAATAAAGTACATTTCAGTGACAACGGGAGAAACCGACTTGGGGATCTCTGTGATGCCTCTGCCCCTCTGGATGTCTTGATGGGGGCAGCTCTCGTTCGGAGCGCCACTGCAATCCTGGTCCCCTCGGCCGACCCTAAAGAGGAGGAGGAGGAGGACCAGGATGGGGGTCCTGAGCCACATGCTGGAAGAGACCAAGAGCCCTGAGCCTTTTTCAGGGTAACCTCTGCACCTGCCAGCACCCTCTGCAATGTCTCAGACTCGGCTGACTCAACGGTTCGACCCTCCTGACAGACTCTCCACCTGCTGCTTTAATTCTTGCAAGCCGTTGCTCAATGCGTTTGCCCAGAGGGGCCCTTGTATGCGCCTCCTTCCTGTGTGAAGGCCAGCAAGTCAGCCACTCTCATGTGCCCAGGGCCCCCCCCCCCGGTCCTCCCTCTTGCTCTCTGCTGCTGCAGCCACCCCCAGGCCAGAAGGGAGAGTCTGGCCCTGCAAAGGCGACACGGGCTGCCCACCCTTCCCTCTAGGGCCTCCCCACAGCTCTCCGATGTGGCGGCTAAGGGGACCCACCTGTTGGCTCAGCAGCCCCTGGAACTCCTTGCTGGCTTTCCAGGCCCGGGAGAAGCAGGAGGCCCTGAGAATCGCGCCACTCACCTCGCTGGAGAATCTGCCCCTGAGCCAGATGGGCTGCGGAGGGATAGGTGGCCCTTATCTCCCGGGAGACGTCTGGGAAGGGTGGAGGGGATCTGGGTGCCACCCGAGGCACCTTCCGCTCCCTGCCGTGGTCTGATAAGCTGTGAGAGGCCCTTGGCAGCCCCAGGAGTCACTGCTGGCGCCTCTGCTCTCTTCTGCCCAAGGGGCACATCGGGGCTCCGCTGCCCCTCCCTCGGCACCCGCTCTCCACAGTGCGGAGAGCAGTCAAAGCCCCCCTGAGCGGGCAGGACCCTGGTGCTGCCGAGGCTGAGCGGAAGGAAGAGAAGGAACCCCCCCTGGCTGAGGGAGCCCCCATCTCCCCAGAAGCAGGGCCAGGATCCCTGCACACTCCCTCCACCCCACCCCCCCAACTCCAGAAGCTGGTGCCTGCAGGAGCAGAGGCTCCTTCTTCTGGCAACTTTAGGGGGGTTCCTCGTCGGGTGACCTCAGCACCCAAGTGGGGCCAAATTGGAGGGAGCCGCTCTTTGGGGGGAACGAGTGACCAGGACTAGCGCTGTGGGAAAGGCCACCTCTGCATCCCCCCCCCCGTGGGACACAAGGCAAGGTCCACCTGCACCCACCGCCCCCTGCAAGCCCCCTGCAAGCCCCCCAGCCAGTCTGAGCGGGATAGGAGGGCGGAGAGCTGTGGATTATGGGAGGGAGGGGGAGAGGCAGGAGATTAAGAGAGAAGGAAGGAGAAATAAAACTGCTCAAGTAATAACTGACTATAGTGATTTATTGATTTAGGCAAAACACGTTACGTGAACTTTGGTTTGATTCACACTCAGCTGAGTTTCACCCAGCCTCTGCAAAATGTACACAACAATCATACAAATTTGAAAGTCCTGAAACATCATAATGCCAGTAATAATAATAGCAACTTATAAATATGTGTGAAGTCTGCAAAACTCAAAAAGAAATGTAAATGGAAGGAGGGTGGGGGAAAACATATTTACAGCAAGACCTAGCAACATCAAGCCTAGCGAGAGTCCAAAGGTCTTCAGAGCTGTCCCAAAAGAAATGGGGCAAACATTTTTGGGGGGGTTGTGTTCTTGCAGAAAGGGGCACAGGAGCCCCAAGGCTCTTCGCTAACCGATGATGAGGGAGGAGAATCCTAGCGGTGGGGGGCGGCACAGAAACCGTGGGATCCAGCGATCTGCTCTTTGACAGGAGCTGCCAAGACCTGGGCCTGACGGGGGGGGGGGGGGGGGGGGGGGGGGGGGGGGGGGGGGGGGGGGGAGGGGCGAGGCTGCCTCTGTAGCAGGAGCTGGGCCAGGATGGGGAGCCACCCGGACGAGCAACGTCAGGGCTCCCGGACTTGCATCTCGCCGCACTTGGGAAGGGCGCTGCCTGGTGGGAGATGCCAGCTCAGGGGGGGGGGCGTTGTCAGAACGTGTCCGGCTGTCCCGTGAAAGGCCAGCAGAGGGGCTTCATCCCCGTCCCGTCCCCCTCCTGGCCTTCCTCTCCCCAGGGGGCCCCCGGGGGCTGCAGGAAGGCCTGCCCCGAATGATGCCGGCAGCCTCTAAGCCTCCCGGTCCAGGGCGCCCGTCTCTTCCGGGGGCCCCGGAGCTTCCCCGCGGCAACGGGCGCTGCCAGGCTGGCAGGGGCAAAGGAGCTCCTCCTCCCTCGCAGCCAGCAGAGCCCTGCCCTCCAAGGGGGCGGGAGTCCGGCAGAGGACCCGGGCGGCGAGCGGCTGCTCCATGGTGCTCAGCCAGTCGGCCAGGGGGGCCAGGCGGCAGTCGCAGCGCCAGGGGTTGCCCTCCAGCGCCAGGCTGGCCAGGATCTCGTTGGCGTCGAAGAGGCCCTCGGGCAGGCTCTCCAGCCGGTTGTGGGCCAGGTCCAGGGCCTCCAGGCTGCTGAGGTTGGCGAAGGCCGCCCCGGGGAGGGCGGAGAGGCAGTTGTTGCGGAGCTGCAGCCGGCCCAGCCCGGCCAAGCCCCGGAAGGTGCCGGCAGCCACGCGGCCGAGCTGGTTGTGGGCGAGGCTGAGGACGGAGAGCTCGGGGAGGTCGCCGAAGAGCCCCTCGGGCAGCTCCCGGAGCCGGTTGCGGGCCAGCGAGAGCTCCACCAGGCGGGGCGTCCCCTGGAAGAGCCCCGCGGGCAGCGCCGCCAGCCGGTTGCCCTGCAGGAGCAGGAAGGCCAGGCCGGGCAGCCCCGCGAAGAGGCCCGGCGGCTCCAGGCGGGCCAGCGCGTTGTGCTGCAGGTGCAGCCGCCGCAGCCGCGCCAGCCCCGCGAAGAGCCCCCGCGGCAGCTCGGCCAGCCGGTTCCCGTCCAGGAAGAGCTCGCGCAGCGCCTGCAGCGGCCGGAGGAGCCGCGGCGGGAGGCGCTCCAGCAGGTTGTCGCTCAGGCGCAGCTCGCGGAGGCCCACCAGCGCCCGGAAGGAGTCGGCGGGCAGCTGGGCCAGCCGGTTCTGAGCCAGCGAGAGGGACTGCAGGGCGGGCAGCGGGCGGAAGAGGCGCGGGGGCAGCGCGGCCAGCCGGTTCCCCTGCAGGTGCAGCGCCTCCAGCGCCGGGGTGCCGTCGAAGAGCCCCTCCTCCAGGGCTTCCAGCTGGCTGAAGCGCACGGCCAGCTTGCTCAGGCCGCCCAAGCCGCGCAGGGCCCCGCGGGGGAGGCCGGCCAGCCGGGCCAGGGCGACGTCCAGCTCCCGCAGCCGGGGCAGCCCCACCCAGGCGCAGCCCGGGAGCGTCCGGAGGGGGCAGCCCAGGAAGGCCAGCTTGCGCAGGGCGCTGCTGCCGTTGGTGCGCGGGGCGAAGGCGCCGCAGGGCAGGACGCTCAGCGAGGCGTCCACGAAGAGCAGCTGGCTGGCCTCGGGGGGCAGCTCCTCCGGGACGCCCGAAACGTTCCGCCCCGAGCAGAAGACGGTGGCGCCGCCGAAGCACTGGCACGGGGCCAGGCGCTCCCCGGCGGCGCTCCCCGGCGGGGCCGGCACCGAGAAGGCCAGCAGCAGCAGCAGGAGGCCAGGCCGGACGGGCATCCTCTCCGCCTGCGGAGGAAACGCAGAAGCGCCGCCGTGAGACCGGGGGTCGAGTGGTCTTGAGGAAGAGTCTGCCGTCGCTCTTCCCCGGCCTTGGCGGCCTCAAGGTGTGGCCGGCCAGAAGTCCGCGCAGCTCCGAGCGGCCCGGCTGAGAAACCCTTCCTTAGATGCAGAGGGGCGGAGGGGCTGCCAGGAGACGGGGGGCCAGGGGAGGGCGGTGGGGAGATCCCGGACTCATGCCAGAGGTGCCACCCTCAGACGGGTCCCGTCTATAACTCGCCCAGAAGACTCTCCGGTCAGCCAAAGCCATCCAGACATCCGCAGCCTGAGTGGAAACCGGAAGCCTACAAAAATCAGATAAAGATCCAAAAATCACCCTGAAAAAAGGCGCCCCCTGGAGATGCTGCATCCACGGCAGCTCCCAGAGAGGAAAGCCAAAGTGGCGTCTCGGATAAAACCGGGGAGGGGGCCTTGCAGGGACTGGCTCCGTTCCAGGAAAGCGGAAAGTGCCTCAGCCCACCCTCCCTCCCCCAAATGGGGAGCCCCCAGCTGTGCTTCCTGCCGGGAGAGGTTGGGCCAACGTGGGCAGACCAGGAAGCTGTTGAGTCTCAGCACTGCGCCCGGAAGGCTCTGGGCCCCCCGGGGGGGAGTCACGCACCCCCAGCCACAACTGCTGGCTAAGGCCTTGCCCATTGCTTTCCCAAGGGGTCTCTAGAGCAGGGGTCTTCAAACGTGGCCCTTTTATCACTTGTGGACTTCAACGCCCAGCATTCCTCAGCCAGGCATGGTGGCTGAGGAATTCTGGGAGTTGGTCCATGAGTCATGAAGGGGCCATAGTTCCCCCCATGCTGGCTGAGGAATTCTGGGAGTTGAAGTCCACAAGTCATAAAAGGGCCACGTTTGAAGACCCCTGCTCTAGAGGCAGACACCCGGAGCATGTTGGGTGCCTAGAAACCGGGAGACTGTGAGTTCTAGGTCTCCCCTTGGCATGGACGCCAACTGGCTCACTGGGGGCTAGTCCCTCTCTCTGCCCAACCCACCTCACAGGGTTGTTTTAGAAAAAAATTGAAGGTGGGAGGATTAGGCTTGTTCTCCACTTTCAATTATATACAAAAATGACAGGATTAAAAAATATTGTGAGCGTTGAGAAAGGCATGAGGTGATGTGGGCAGGTCCAGGTAGGTAGGGACCCCCCCCCTCTGCTGCACCAGCCCCAGCAGCCAGGTGTGATTCCAGCAGGAATTGCCACTCCAGGGGAAAATATCTCCCCCTCCCAAAGTTGTGGGTCATGCTTCCTCAATAAGAGACACAGTGGAACCGGCCAAGTATTTCCTATCCCCCCCAGTCTCTGGACCCCCAACAGGATCTCAACCACCTCACTGGCCCTGACCAAGGCGGGGAGCATCAGCTGCTGAACCCCCAACTGACCCCCCAACCTCTCCCAGCAGTTTCATGGGGACATTAAGCAGGAGAGCCCAGGGGCACCGTGTGTGTGTGTGGGGGGGGGGGTTGGTCCTATGCTGCGGTGGGCAGCTGCACTGGTCAAGGGTCAAATCATCCTAGAATTGCGGCCACTGGGGACCAAGCAGGAACCCGACTCTCACCCTGACACACACACCCCGCTGCTGCTTCTTCCTAGGGAGGGGTGAGCGTTCAACTGCTTATCAAAGAGGACGCTGGCCAGGGGCTGCCTGTCCATTTCCCCCCACACACACCCCCACACAGCTGGAGGGACCTCTAGACAAGGCTCCCTGCAGAGGGAATCCAGGTAATCGGCCGGAAGTGCCCTGAGGCTCAGCAGAAGAGAGCAATGGGGCTGGGCCCACTGAGAATGCTGGCAGGGGATGCAGCCCCCCCCAAGGAGGCACCCCCCCAGAGGGAGGAGGGCAAGGAGGTCCCTTCTCTCCCATCTTCCAAAGACAGGGGGCAAACAATGGAACTTAACTGAGGGTACCGAAGGCTGGAATGGGGCAACTGGCTATGGGCATCTCCCGTTCCCCCCCCCGCTGCCGCCCCCCCTCTGCCCAGACCTCCCAAACTGAAAGAGCAGCTGGAGCAAACTGAGCCTGTTGGGAAGCCAATGCGTGAGGAGCCGCCCTTCCCCTCTGCCCTGGCCAGGCCCTGCGGGTTCAGTTCTGGGCACCACAGCCTGGGCAAAGGGCAGCAGCCAACCGGTGCCAGTTTAGAGGAAGTCTACCAAGATGAGGAGAGAACCACAGGCCAAGCTCTGCATGGATCCGGGAATGCTCAGCCCACGCAAGGCAGGTGGGGGGGAGATGCGACACACACACACCCCGCCTGAAGGGGATGGATGGACTCCCCGTGGCTGCAGAGGGCAGAGCCAGAACTAGCGGATCAAAGTGCCCAGAAGGGACCTCAGAGGCCTTGCCCAACTCTTCCGGCCAGGAGCCAGTGGAACAGGCTGCCTCAGGACTGGGCTGTCTGCTGGAGGGCCTCAGGGGCTGGAGAGCCCCTGTCATAGCTGCACCAGTGGATCCTGCACAGAGCTGGCAGCTGGTCTATGTGGCCTTTAAAGTCCCCTCCAATTCCCTTGTGTTTATTTATTTAGGCACATAATGAAACCGATTCATTCATTAAGCCCTTGACCCTAACCTTGCCTTGTCACAGACTTCCAGGGGTTCAGGATGGCCCCAAAGTAATGGGGTCCTTTCTCCTTTGGCTGGTCCTCAGACCCAAGCTCCTCTCTGCAGCCCTTCCTCACTACGGAGAGCAGAGAGGAAGCCACGGAGGCCCCCCCACCCCCACCCCTCCCAATATCCAGACAGGCATTCCTGGCCCAGGGTGGATTTTCCCTGGAAACAGATGTGGGTTGGGTCCGGATCCCCTACAGAGTCTTTGGGAAGGGGGGGGGAAATGACGGGTGACTGGAAGTCACACTCAATGCCAGACAAGGGGCAGCAGCCCCACCCCCCAGCGAGGCAGCGAGGCACAAGGAGTGTGGCTGAAGGGCACACAGGAGACCACCTGGGATGTTTTCCCAGGTTGTGTGTTTGTGTGGGGGGTTCATTTTCTTTCTGCTTTCCTAATGCTGCACTTTGGAGGGCTTTCCTGAATTTTCCTATCTCAGAATTCTGGAAATTATATACAATTCTCAGTAGTGGGGGACAGAAGTACTAGCATGGCAGATGGGAGGAGAAGACCCCCCCCAATGCACAGCCCAGGCCCCTTGCCCTGCCCAGGCCCTGCTCCCCAGCTGCTCACTTACCTTCTGTGCGACCAGGTGCTTAAGGAAGCCCCCCCCTGTGTCCCTGACCTCCACGAGCAGCGCTCGGTCCGCAGGGTGGCCGAGTCAGTGACCCAGTGGGCAGAGGCAGCTGCAGGACTTTGCTTTCCAGAGATGGGGGCAAAGGCTGGCAGCCTCAGGAGGGGAGCAGGGCAGGCACTGGCCTCTCAGTCAACAGCTGCAGCAGCAAGGGTGCCTCCCCTTGGGGGAGGGAGGGAGGCCCAGGGTGGGAGGGGGAGAGGCGCTAAGCACTTTGGGGGCAGCTGCATGGCCTTTGGGCAGCCCCCCCTGGAAAGAAGCCCCACAGAGCTCAAGCAGTGGCCTTCCCGGATCCTCAGGTCCCAGAGTGCTTGGGCGCCCCAGGGGGGCAGGGGGCTGGCCCCGAGCCCAGGCAGGCTTCCTCTGCTGAGAGTCAACCCACTGCCTGGCCTGGTTCTTGAGGGGGGAGCTCTCGCTGGCTGTGTTCATACAACAGGTCATGTCACAACGAGCAGGCACCTGCCCTGATAGCTGGATCTGGCACAGGTTTTTCCTGCAGCTTTTCACATCCTGGGAGCCCCTCCTGCATTCGTTTGCTTGATTTTTTTTCCAATGAAATGGAGTCAGGTTAAATATGTTGTGTGAATGCCATTATGCCTGCCCAACTCTGTTAACATCCACCAAGGATTGCCCTCGCTCCTATGGGAGGGAGGAGGACTGGTCTTCGGCCACCTCCCCCCCCACCTGTGACCCCCATGCCTGGGCTGCAACCCCCTGGCTGCCTTCCCCTGATCCACGGGGGCCTCAGGGGGGCTACGCATCCCACCATCCCCGGGCACACCGGAATCCCCCCACTGGTCTTGGGAGTGGGGTGGGGTTTCCCCTTCTCTTACTTTGCTAAACGCAACCCAGGGCCGGAAATGAGAATGGGAATTGGGGTGTCTTTTGGTGGGTGTAGTTGCTTTCATGTTTTGCTTCTTGCTGGAAGACTGGCAAAAAGGGGGGGGATGGTTCAGGAAATTCTCCTGAACCATCCTTTGGCCCTCCCTCCTCCCCTCCCCCTTCAACTCCCGTCTTTATCTCCTGGGGTCTGTGGGTTGTTCCAATGCTCATCCCAGTCCTGCGGGGGCAACACATGAACACACACACACATACACACGATTCTTTAAGGGTTTGGAACTCTGGCTGGCCGGCCGGCCGGCTGGCCCTGCAGGGGGGTTCGCCCCTCTCTGGGACTGCTGTCGCCCCCCCCCAGCCTCACGGATGGAGGACAGGCGCAGAGCTATCGGGGCGGGAGGGCGAGTGGACTCTCCCAGGGATTCTCCCGCAGCAGAGGCCCCGCCCTCCCCCGCTCTGCCCAGTGGCCGCTCTGGATGGGCAGCGCTAGCCTAGCTGGGAGCCTTCAGGAGGGGGCGCCGCCGCTCTATTTCCCAGGGGAAACCGCAGCCGCTGGGTACTACTTGCTTGAGCGAGCTTGTATGACGTGTGAACCTGGTGAAGAAGCAGCTGAGATTCAGATTGGGCGGGGGGCGGCGGGGGTGTACACAAAAAGAGCTTTGAGGCTGAACTCCCAGCCTGGCTTGGCAACTCAGTGTGTCAGCCTTGGGGGGGGGGGCATAAGTGCTTCTCCTGACACTAAACATGCGCTAGAGAACGACATACAAACTGCCCCCGGGGGGGGGGAGAAAGCGGGGGTGCTTGCTATCTCACACACTCCCCTTCCCGCAGCCCAGGCGGATATTGTGCTGAGCCAGACCTCCCTGCTTCTTCTCGTTGCCTTGGGCGAGTTCTGCACCCCCCTGTCCCCCTCCCCCCACCCCCACCCGGGGCCAGGCCAGGGAGGGCAATGCAGAAAAGGCCGGGGGGCGTGAGATGAAGCGAGAACAGCAGCTTTAATAGGCGCGGGCTCTCCTCCACAGCCGCGTTCACGAGGCTCGCCTGCTCCCTCCCAGAGCTGCCCCCCCCCCTCGAACCGTCTCCTCTGCCGCGAAGGCGCTGCCGTCCTTGCTTTTCGCCGGCGGAGCTGCCAGCCTGGGGCGCCGGAGAAGACGCGCTCGGCCTGTCCCTGCGTCTCCGGGCTCGCTCTCCGGCGGAAGCTGTCCCGTCTCTGCTCGATTCTGCGCTCCCGGGAGATGCAAACCCCATTCCGGCGTCACCAACCCCCCCTCGGGAAACTCCCCGGCCCCCCCCCCCGTCCCGGCCTTCGTCGCCCCAGCAGCGCCCGCGGTCCTTCCCCTCCTCGGCTCCCGCAGAACCAGGCGGCTCTAGTGAAACGGGCGCCTCGCCTTCCGCAAGATCCAATCGCTTGGGCGTTGTCGGCTCGTCCGGTGGATGCCAGGTGCGCCTGGAGCGCCAGCCTCGCCCGAGAGGGCAGCGGGAGCCCCTCGGGCCTTTCCCGAGCAGGGCGGGACCCTAATTCCCAGGCCAGCGCGCGCCTTCCCCGGCCACGGGGCTTCCTCCCTAGATCGAATCTGCCGACCTTCTGGGCGCCTCTTAGGGAACCATGAGAACCGCGCCACCCCCGGGCACCCCAACCCGCCCCGGAAGCCCCGGCCTTTGGTCGGAGGTGAGCCGCGTAAGCCCCCACCGCCTGGGATCGACGGTCCCGGAGTCAAGCGCCTTTTTGGAGACGGGAGGGCTTTGCATGGGGGTCCTGCCCCTTCGGACAGCCCGGGACTTGCGCCCCGCGTGAAGAAAGTGCGGGCCCTGGTTGGCGCCTCTTCCCAAGTGCCTGGAGCTGCCCCCGACTTCCCAGTGTGGGGACCAGGCAGCGCCCGGCCTTGCTAGCCGTCCTGCTGCGAAGGCGCTCCTGGGCGTCCCTCGGCCGAAGGTGCGCAACCTGTCCCAAAGAAGCGCCGAGCGAAGGAGCGTGAGCGTCCGTCTGGGCTCAGTTGCGCGGGACAAAAGTCGGCCGGGCGCGCTAGAGCTGAGGCGCGTGCCGGGTCGCTGCTGAGCCCGTGCCGGGGCCGGCGGGGTGGAGCGGGGACCGGCGAGTGCTGGAGGGAGAGCCCCGTGGCGGACTTAGGCTTTAGCCCGGACGGAGCGCTTCCGCCTGGAGCCGTAGAGGCCCACCGCCAGCACCATCCCTAGGAGCAAGGCGGAGGCCACCACGAGGCAGGTGACCACGACCCCCGTCTGCGTGCGAGTCAGGCCCCAAATCCCGCCTCCCCCTCGGCCCGCTTCGGGGAGCTCCTCCGGGAACTCCCGCGCGATCTCTGCGCTGCCCGACTCGCTATCCAGCGGCGGCTGCCAGCGTCCGGGCGACAGCGTCTCCGACGTCGGCTGATGCTCCGAAGGGGCCTCCTTGCGGCTCCAGACGGTTCCCCAGCCCTCCGGCAGTGCGGAGGTCCCGGGACCGGTGGTGGTGGTCTCCGGTTCCAGCAGGGACCGGCCCAACTGCCCAGGCGGCGCGGCGCAGCGGGGATGGCGGCTTTCTCTGCCGAGGGTGGCCCTGCTCTCCCGCAGCCAGCGCCGGAGCGACCGCAGGGCGGGGTCGCAGCGCCAGGGGTTGTCGTGCAGTTGGAGGTCGCGCAGCTCCAGCAGCCCGTCGAAGATGCCTGCGGGAAGCTCCTCCAGCGAGTTGTTCTGCAGCTGAAGGGCACGCAGGCCGGGGGTCCCCTGGAAGAGGTGCGCGGGCAAGGCGGCCAGCCGGTTGCTGTGCACGGAGAGGTTGCGCAGCGAGCCCAGGCCGCGCAAGAGCTCCCCGTCCAGCGTGGCCAGCCGGTTGGAGTGCAGGGCGAGCTCCTCGAGGCCCTCCAGGCCGGCGAAGGCGGTGGGCGCCAGCGAGCCGAGTCGGTTCCTGCTCAGGACCAGCACCTGCAGCGCGGTGAGGTTGGCCAGGGCGCGGCCGGGCAGCGAGGCCAGCTGGTTGTCGGCCAGCCGGAGCTCCCGCAGTTGGGGCATCGGGCCGAAGGTGCCGGGGCGCAGCTGGCGCAGGGCGTTTCCGAAGAGCGAGAGCCGCGAGAGCTCGGGCAGGCCCAACAGGAGCCCCTCGGGCAGCGCCTCCAGGAGGTTGCCGGACAGCAGCAGCTTCTGCAGCCTGCGCGGGCCGGCGAAGAGGCCGGCGGGGAGCTGGCGGAGCCGGTTCTGGTAGAGGGCCAGTTCCTGCAGCTCGCCCAGCCCGTCGAAGGCGCGCGGCGCCAGCTCGGCCAGCTGGTTCTCGTAGAGGCGCAGCACCTGCAGGCGCGCCAGCGGCGTGAAGAGGCGGGGCGGCAGGCGCACCAGCTGGTTGCGGGCCAGGTTGAGGCGGGCCAGGTTGGGCAGCTGGTCGAAGGCGCCCGGGGGCACGGCCTGCAGGCGGTTGCCGTGCAGCTGCAGCTCCTTGAGGGCGCCCAGCCCGGCGAAGTGGGCCGGCTGGATGCGGCGCAGCTGGTTCCCCGACAGCAGCAGCGCCTCGAGCCGGGCCAGCGGCCGGAAGACGTCGGGCGGCAGCTCCTGCAGCCGGTTGCTGGCCAGGCTGAGGTAGCGCAGCGCCGCCAGGGGCCGGAAGACGCGCGGACTGAGCCGCTCCAGCAGGTTCTTCTCCATCCGCAGGGCGAGCAGCTGCGAGGCGTTGCCGAAGGCCGCGGGGCCCAGAGCGGCCAGGCGCGTGTTGACCACCTGCAGGCTCATGGCGTGGCCGGGCAGCGGCGCGGGCATCTCCGTGACCTCGGCGCCCGAGCACTCCACCTGGGCCGTCCGGGAGCAGGAGCACTCGCGGGGGCAGCCGCCGCCCGCCAAGACCGACGGCAGGAAGCTGAGGAGCAGGGCGGCGCGGAGGGCCATGTTGCCTGCGGAGAAAGATAGAAAGATCTATTGTTTTTTACCGAACTGTAAGGAGACATGCTAGCCTGTGAAGAAATACCTTTATTTATTTATTTATTTTTAATCTCATGAGCCTAGCTGAAGCTTGAGAATTGTATCTAGGAAGGTCTCTGCTACGCTGAAAACCCCTCCTAACCAGAATTTGCTGATATGATACCCTAGAGACAACCCCTAGGAACTAACAGCCACAAAAGGTAATTTGTAAATAAGGGCAGGGGACGTTAGAATTAGACTAGTGGGAGAAATAATCAGGGGCAGACATAATGTATTCACTTTAGGAGCTTCGGATAGGTTGTGAGGACAGTACTGAACACAATGTGGGAGGTAAATTCCTAAGGGCAATAGGGAACATAAAGAGAGAACAGTGACGATTTAGGGTGTGTCCACTGTGCCTAAGGAGCACCCTCTTTGCAAAGTAGTACAAACAAATTACCATTTTCTCTTGGAAGTTTTGGTTGCTGGTCGTTTATTTCAACTACTAGACAACGAATCCCACAGGAAGGTAACGGAGCTCCGCGCGCCTCGGCATGTAATCCTGCTGGGAATGTCTTCCGGGACCACGCTGGCTCCCTCGGCCGAGACACGGAGATGAGCAGCGCCCCCTAGAGTCAGATACGCCTGGCCAGGGGAGACCTTCATCTTCCCAGCCGAACGGGGGCTCTTCGAAAGTCAGGCCGTCTGATCTGCAGCCAGCATGAAGAGGAGGGGGCAGCAAAGGCTTTAGAGGCCGGATTCAAGATTCAGACGGAATCAGACAAGCTGGAACCACAGCAGAAATCAGTAAGAGGATTTCAGCAAAGACCCCTGTGAAGTCCTAGAGACTATGCTGGGGAAAAAGCCATGTGTCTGGGGGGAAGGGGGGCATATTTGGCAACAGAGAAGAGAAGCTGGATGGGTATCCATCAGGGACGTCATAGAAAAATACAAAAAAAGATGTTGAGACTTTGGAAAAAGTGCAAAGAAGAGTGACTAAGATGTGTAAAGGCCTGGAGACTAAAACATATGAAGAACGGTTGCAGGAGTTGGGTTTGGCTAATCTAAAGAAAAGAAGAAACAGGGGAACAACCTGCCTCCAGAAGTTGTAGGTGCTTCATCACTGAAGGTGTTTAAGAAAAGTCTGAACAGCTGTCTATCTGAAATGGGATGGGGTCTCCTGCTTGGACCAGATCTAGACCAGCCCTGCTGAAGGGAGGGGCTCCTGAATTTTGGGCAAAGGAGGGGGGCCCTTTTCTCTCTGGGAGACGGTCCATCTCTGCGGCCCCCTTAAGGCTGCTTGGCCGAAACTTCTCGGACAGCAGCTCTCTTCGCCCTGCGTTGCGCGGCTCTGGCGGGAGAAGCGGGATGGAGGGCCCGCTGCGGGACCCTGGCGGTTGCTGCCGAGAGTGGCCGGCTGCCTCGTCCCGGAGCGCAGAGCAGGGGAGGGGGCGACGGAGACAGAAGACCACCTCTCAGAGGTCTTTCCCTCGCCGGGGGCCGCGCCCTCCTTCCCCGCCCGCCAACAGTCCCCTCCGCCTGGAAACTCTGAGCGAGGCCTTTGCGGCCACCATAATTACACCCCATCAGGCCGAACTTGGACTAGCCTCTAGACCGAGGAGGGGGGCAAGCGGACGGGGGAGGCATCGGAGCAGCCCCCCCCCCCGCACACACACACCGCCGCCGCCGCCGGGAGCGCATTCGCCACCGGTGAGTCATGGGAACTGCTGAGCGCAGAGCCAGCCCGCAAGAGCAGCAGAGCCCCCGGGGCGGCGTGTGGTGCAGACGCTCGGCTCGCGATGTCCGGTCGGCCCGGCAGGGAGGGAGAGGCAGGTCACCCCGCCTGGACCCGCCCAGCCGCTCCGTCGCGTTCGCCCGCGACGCTCCAGGATCGCTGTCCTGTGGCTGCATTCGCAAGACCCGCTTTATCAGGTTCCCGAATTCGCTCGCTCTCCGGGTACGCAAACGTCTTGAGCGCGAATCGATCCAAACTAAGTTTCACACAGCAGACCCCTAATCCGAGGGGGAAGAGCCACCAAGGTTGCCGTTGTGCGAATCCCAGTTGCGAAGTCTGCATGAGATCGGGGAGTGTGTTGTGCGAACACAGACAGCGCGTGTCTCTAAATATGCAGAGTCCTTTCCCTGAGCCGAGCGTTGGACCCCAATCAACCCCGCAAGCCCACCTCCCGCTGTGTGTGCGTGTGCGTGTGTGCGTGTGTGCGGAATCGAGGGGCGGGGAGAAGCTTCCCCACCTGGGAACTGCTCCCTGGGAAGCGGAGGTCGGCCGAGGGACGGGAGGCGCTCAGCTCCCCGGGGCGCTGAAACCGCTGGCGGCTGCTTGTGCTCTCGGCCAGGGCGCCCCGCACGCCCCTCCTCTCCCGGAGAGCTCCGAGGGAGGGGCGTTTCCAGGCCGCCCACCCGCCCACCCACCCACCCGCGGCCGCGCTCTCGAGAGCATCCTTCTGGGAGGGATCCCGATCCCGCCCCGCGGGCTCCGGACGTGCGCGCATCCTCCAAGGCAGAACTTTTTGCCTGCGGCGGCAGCTGGACCAGATCAGCCCCCCGCCGGCTCCCCGAGGAAGGAATCTGGCCACGCCGCAGCCTCGCCCCGGCCATATGGAAGCAGTTCGCGGCGCGGGACGAGCTCTTCTCCGGCGCAGCGCCTGCGCGGCGTCCACGACCCCCCCCCCCCCGGCACTTCAAAAGCGCTTCGGAAAGGCGTCGCTCCGAGGAGCGCTTGGGGGAGAGCTCGTTTACAGAAGGAATTTAGCATCTCCCTCCCTCCCTCCCTCCCTCCCTCGCCCACTCCCCAATTCGGGGGGGGGGCTCCGATCACTTTTGTTGTCTTTGTTTGAGCCGCGTTCTCCGTTTGGCGTCTGGCTTGCAGTCTCACGGTTCGGTTCCCCGGGAGCGGCGAAGGGAAGGGAAAGGCGAAAGGAAGAACCCCCCACGTCCCGCCACGTCCCGCCGCCAGCCCTGGGAAGAGGCCGCCTTCGCCGCAGAGGCACCGGGAGGCACTTACCGAGGAAAGAGCGAGGAAAGGCGGCGGCGCCGTGCCGAGGGTTGCCGCGCTTTGGCTCCGCTGCCATCCTCCGCCTTCCTCCGCCCTGTATTTAAAGCACCAGCGAGGCGAAGCGTCACAGGTTGCTGCAACCGAACAAGGAGCGGGAGGAGCAGGGAAAGAGACCCGCCCGAGAGCCAGCCTCCCTCCCTCTGGGGGGTCTCTTGAAGTGCTGACCTGGGACTTGGATTCACACGGCCGGCAGTAAGGAAGGAAGGGAAGCTGCAGCGATGACTCACGCTGTGCACCAGGGTCGGGGGGAATGTAGGCAGCCCAGGTGGGGAGAGTCTGTCTGCCTGCCAACTTAGTTCCTGCTAAAGCAATAGGTCTCCTTAGAGATCATCTAGTTCTATACTCTGATGCTCTGCTCTGTGAAGATGTCAACCTTTCACGCAGCTGCAGCTGCTTCCTCTTCCCCTGGCTGCAGCTCCAGCAGCGGAGGTTGTTCTTCTGGCCCCCCTGCCTTGCAGTTTTAACCCTTTGGGCCTTTCCAGCATTCACAGGAGAGGACAAGGAAGCCGGGAGCAACAGGCATCACCTGGACAACGAAACGACCAATGTTCTGGGTTTGCATCCTGCAGTGGCTGAGCCAGAGGGCTTGGTTCACACATGCTGTTATCCAAAGTTAATACTAACCAAGGATAGCATTATAGAAAGGCAATACAGGAATGTAGGATAGACAACATCACCACCAGATGGATTTGTAACTGGCTGACAAACCTATGCAAGGAGTCATTCTTAGTGGTACTACGTGTACGTGGAGGGAAGTAAGCAGTGGGTGCCACAGTGTCCGGTCTTAGACCCGGTGCTCTTCAGTATCTTCATCAGTGACTTACTGTAGGTGAGGGAACAGAAGGGGAACTCATCAAATTTGCAGATGATACTAAGGAATAGCCAACACCCCAGAAGACAAGCTCAGGATCCAAAAAGATCTTGACGGACTTGAACAATGGCCCCTATCCAACAACATGAAATTGTGGTGAAAAGCAAGGTTTTTAACTAGGCAAGAAAAACCAAGAGTATGTACGAGTACAGATTAGGCGAAACCTGGCTCAGAAACAGCAACTGTGAGAGGGACCTTGGAGTCCTAGTGGACGATCCCTTGACCGTGAGCCAGCCGTGTGCAGCAGCAGCCAAAAAAAGCTAATACAATCCTGGGTTGCACATACAGAGGCATAGAACCAAAATCACTGAAGTATTAGTACCTCTTTATAAACCCTTAGTAAGGCCTGTTTCTGGACCCTTTGCAAGTGAGGATCCTGCTGAATCCCTGGGGGAGCTGCATCCTGTGGGAACGCAACTTCCTTTGGAGCATTCTGGATCTCCCACCGCCACGCACCCTTTTCCTGGGGGCTCTGCTGAGTGGCGTGCCAGAGCCCCTCCCTAAGAAAGCCATTTCCCTTCTGCCCACCTTGTCCACCCTTGGCCCCCTCCCGGAGAATTTCCCTAGAATCCATGCTCTGGTTCCACCTGGCTGGAGGACCAGCTGGCCCCCTGTGTCCGGATGCTCTGCTCTGCAGGTACTCCCCCCCCCCAGGAAGAGGAGGGGCGCCTCCAGACAATCCAGTGTGGAAGTGTCCCCCAAGCAGAGCTTCTCTCTGCCCCACGGAAGGCAGCATCCCTTGGGGTGCCCCAGGCATGCTGGAGCCACCTGGGGTGGGGGTGGGGACGGCTAGTCCTGTAGGGGAGTCCGCAAAGAGGCAGCAGGAGGGGGAGGCGTCTTCATGGGCGCCATCCGGCCCTTCCCGGCTCATCCGGCCGCCTTCCAGAGGAGAGGCTGCAGACGGCTTGCAGCGTCAGCGTTTCCTCGGAGGCTCCTCCAGCCCTCCGAAAATGAGTCCACGGGCAGCTTCCTGACCAAACTCCTGGGATCAGCAGTTCCCGTGTCAGAGCCTGCCGTGGGGGAGTCGGGGGAGGCTAACAGCGTCCCAGGACTTGCTCAAAATCTGGCAGCCCCCGACGGCTCCTGGTAACGGCTTCCAAGCCCGAGTCGTCACTCGCAGCCAATAGCGCTCAAAGGGCCCTGCGGTCATCGGCCCGTCTTCAGCCAAATCCACACGCAGCCAGTCAAAATCAACACCATAAAACCAGAGATGAAAGCAGCATTAACTTGACACAGAGCGAACAGCAACAACAGGATGTCCCAAAGAGTCCAAAATTTAAATGAGAACAAAGCAACAGGATTAAAAAATCCGAGAGAAGGGAAGGGAACTTGTGTGACTCCCAGGCGTGGCAGAGTCCCCCAACTGCTCCTCTTTGGGACGGTTTTCTGGGGGGACCAAAGGCAAAAGAGCCCCTCCCCCCTTCCACGGGCACAGCCCCCAAAGGGCATTTTGGACGCAGTCTGGAAGCGACCTTTTCCCGGTTTCCATAAATTGGCCAGGTCAGCTGGGCCGGCGCGACGGCCTCCCCGGCAAAACCAACCGTGTTATTTGAAGGCTGTGCCGGGCAGCCGGTTGATCTGCGTCTGACAGTGCCAGCCTGGCCGGTGCCCGATGCCCCCAGTCCGGAGCTGGAGCCAGGTTTTCAGCAGCCTCCCCACGGGCAGGGCCAGCAGCAGGAGCCAGACGGGGCCACTGAGGTGGGCTCTGTTCCCCCCCCCGCCCCTTTCATGTAGGCACGCAGGGAGTGGGCCGCCCTGTGGATGAGGAGGAACCCTCTGCCTCTCGTCTGGAAAGTGTTGAGGGCTGGGTCTTCTGCCACACCGCGCGCGTGCGCACACACACACACACAGACACGGCTCTCACTGCCTGATCTCCCTGGGGAGCCCCCAAGGGGTCTCTAGCACATTCATCTCTGGAGTGGCAAAGCCCCAGGCAGAAAGGGGGCCTTCCTGCCAGGGAAGAAGAACAGGAGCAGCTGCCCACCCCTTTGGGGGTCCTGCAGGCTCCCCCTGGCTGGGACAGATGCTGCTCGGCACCCTCCTCCCCCTCAGCGGGAGAAGCAGCATCCTGGGCCATGTGTTCCCTGGCAGGGAAACTGCTGCGGTTGGGCCGCTGCTGTTCGGTCCTCCTCCACTGGCCTCCTCCCCGGACGGGCGCTGCTGCTGCTGCGGCCTGGAGCATCTCCCTCCTCCCCCTTCCTGCCCCTCAGCTAGCCCCCACAGGGAGCCCTTCCAGGCAGGGATCCTTCTGGAAGCTCCACGTCACCACTTCCTCCCTCCGATTTCCAGGCCCCTCTGCGTCGACACCACCGGGAAAGTGCCTGTCCACATCATCCAGCTGGACTCCTCTTCAAACCAAACCGGCTGCAGAAGGGCTCTCCTGACTTGGCAGGGGCTGGGGCGGGAGGCTGGTTTTGGCCTCTGGCTTGGCTACCCTTTCCGCAATTGCCAGCTGGGGGCAGCAGGAAAGGGGGCAGCAAGGAGGGTCTCTATTGGACTCTACCAGAGCTGCTCTAGGCCGGTTAGACCCCCCCCCACCTTACCCCACTGGGCATCTCCGAGTGGAAATGAGCACAGCCATGCATGCACAGCCTCCCCAAAATAGTAACCTCCGAAATTGGAGACAGGAAATAAGGAAATCACACGGAGGCCCCAGCCAGACAGCCCTGTTAAACAGACTCCACCCCAAACATCCGAGTCCTGCCATCCAGCTACAGACTTGTAGTTCTTCATCTTTCCTGATAAATATAACTCTGAAGCCCATCCTAGTATATAACTTTATATAACATATATAATTATATAATCCTCTATAACTTTGAATTCCCATCCATTCTCCTTGTTGCCTCATATAATCTCTCCAATATTTGCTGCAGATTATCTGACTTCTCAGCCAAATGGAAAGATCTGCATATGAAAGTACATTCACTTACCAACCAATATCCCCATCAATCAATCAATCAATCAATCTATCAATCAGAATAGAGCTGGAAGGGACCTTGGAGGTCTTCTAGTCCAACCCCCTGCTCAAGCAGGAGACCCTATTCCGGATGAATGGCTGTCCAGTCTCTTCTTAAAAACAGCGAGTGATGAAGCCCCCACAACATCTGAAGGCAACTTCTGTTCCATTGGTTGATTGTCCTCACTGTGAGGGAGTTTCTCCGTCTCTCCTTGATGAGTTTCCATCAGTTGTTTCTTGTCCTGCCTTCTGGTGCCTGTTGATCCCGTCTTCTTCATGGCAGCCCCTCAAATACTGGAAGACTGCTATCATGTCACCCTGGTCCTTCTTTTCTCTAGATTGGCCATACCCAATTCCTGCAATTGTTCGTGGTATGTTTTTTATCTCCAGGCCGGTAGTTACTCTTCTTTGCACTTTTTCCAACTCTCAGCATCTTTTTTCTAATGTGGTGGACAAAACTGAATGCAGTATTCCAGGGATGGTCTTACTAAGGGTTTATAAAGTGGTACTAATACTTCATGTGATTTTGATTCTATGCCTCTGTTTATACAACCAAGAATTGCATTAGCTTTTTTGGTTGCTGCCGCACACTGCTGGCTCATTTTTAAGGGATCGTCCACTAGGACTCCAAGGTCCCTCTCCCAGTTACTGTTTTTTGAGCCAGGTTTCACCTAATCTGCACTCGTATATTTGGTTTTTCCTGCCTAGGTGTAAAACCTTGCTTTTCTGCACATTAAATTTCATTTTGTTGGATAGTGCCAATTGTTCATCAGTCAAGATCTTTTTGGATGCTGAGCTTGTCTTCTGGGGTGTTGGCTATTCCTGCCAGTTTAGTGTCATCTGCAAATTTGATGAGTTCCCCTTCGATTCCCTCATCTAAATCATTAATAAAGATATTGAAAAGTACCAGGCCTAAGACAGAACCTTGTGGTACCCCACTGCTTATTTCCCTCCATGTAGACGTAGTTACTCGTTGAGTATGGTTTGTCAACCAGTTGCTAATCCATCTGGTGGTGATGCTGTCTATCCCATATTTTTCTAGTTTACCAAAAAGTAGTTTGTGGTCTACTTTGTTGAATGCCTTGCTGAAGTCTAAGTATACTATGTCCATAGCATTTCGCTGGTCTACTAATTTAGTTACTTGGTCAAAGAATGAAATAAGATTGGTTTGGCATGATCTATTTTTAACAAACCTGTGCTGGCTGCTAGTTATAACTTTATTTATTTCTAGATGTTCACAGATCTGTGTTTTAGATTATTTTTTCTAGTATCTTCCCAGGTACTTATGTTATACTGATCGGTCTGTAGTTTCCTGGGTCTGTTTTTCTTTCTTTTTTGAAGATGGGAACCACATCAGCCCTTTTTTCAATCCTCGGGTACTTCCCCGGTGCTTCATTCTCTTGCTTATTTTAATTTTTATTTCTAGTCTGTCTTTTAAAGTTACATTTTTGGTAGGTTGGGCTATGGTTTCTTTTTTGTATGAAGACTGATGCAAAGAATGAGTTAAGCAGCTCTCCTTTCTCTCTACTGCCTGTTACTTCCTTGCCATCTTCTCCCTTTAGTGGACTGTTTCCTTGATTTTTTTCTTGTTATTTTTATGTTAAAAGAAACTTTTTAAAAATTATCTTTGACTTTTGTTGCAAGTCTTAGTTCATTCTGAGCCTTTGCTTTCCTGACTTCATCTTTGCAGATTCGGACTATCTGCTGATATACTGCCTTAGGCATGTGTCCTTCTTTCCACTTTTTGTACTTGTCCTTTTTGTCTTTCAGTTTATCAGAGAGATCTTTGTGCAGCCATGCTGGTTTCTTCTTAGATTTCTTGTTTTTTTTTTTCTTTTCCAGTGGTATTGTGCTGGACTGAGCTTTTGTGTTCATATTTTTCAGTGTTTCTCACGCTTCTTGAGTTGTTTTCCCCTTTAGGATTTTTATCCATGGAATTTTTCTTAGGCTCTTTCTGTTTGTTAAAATCAGCTCTTTTGAAGTTTAAGACACTGGTTGGATTATATTCTGTTGCTTGTGTTTGCATTATATTGAATTCCAGTATGTCATGGTCACTCTTGCCCAAAGCTCTGGCAACTACTTCAACGCCCTCTATCACTTCTTCTCTATTAGTAAGAATTAGATCCAGTATAGCTTTTCCTCTAGTTCCCTCCTCTACGAGTTTCCTTACAACTTTTTAAATGACGGTCCAGATTTGGCTGGATCCTGCACAGTTAGACTAGTCTAATTCTCCCAGTCCTTTATCCTAAACAATCCTATAAATCATGTTTTTGGACTGTATGCGTTCCTCCCTCCCCCTTTCTGTCTGTGAGCGTGTGAGAGAGAGAGAGTGTGTAGCCCAGGGGTAGTCAACCTTGGCTCTTTTATGACTCGTGGACTTCAACTCCCAGAATTTCTCAGGAATTCTGGGAGTTGAAGTCCACGAGTCATAAAAGAGCCAAGGTTGACTACCCCTGGTGTAGCCCATGGGAAGTTGCCAGAGCAGGAACAGCCCTCCAGATGAGGGAACAGAGACTGCCAGTTTGGCTCAACTCATTGATGCCTACATTTTTGGGTCAATTGAAGTCGACCAGATGCTGGGCAACCCCTTGGGGGAAGGGCAAGGGGCTGGGGGGGGGGGGATACCGAAACTGACAAATTCAGCAAAACTGGCTGGCTAACAACAGATGTTTCTTCAGCCTTTTTGACTCTCTGGCTCCTGTAATGAGAAAACATAGGGCTCAAGGATAAATTTCAGAACAGAACAGACTAACGCAGTTGAAAGGGACCTTGGAGGTCTTCCAGTCCAACCCCCAGCACAAGCAGGAGACTCTATTATATCATTTTGATCCGCAGGAAACGTTGGCCTTCCTGCGTGGGGGAACCTGCCTCAAGAGCCGCCACCCTCGACAGGCCGGGCGAGGTGGGCCTCCCTCGGCTTCCCTGCTGAGGCTTCAGCGCAGCTGGCCTCCTTCCCTCGCGCCCACGCGGGCCCTGCTTGATTGCTGCAGGGCCCGTGTGGCAGGCGGCCCCGGGCCTCCTCCTGGCCTCCTCCCTCTGGCCGGAGCGAGAGGGGCCACCACAGTACAGGCGAGCGGGCCTCCATGGCCGGCCTCTCTTGGCCGCGGGACAGCCGGGGTCCTCACTTTAGCTGGCACCTCTGGTGGGCCTCTCTCCGAAGGGGCCGGAGCCGGGACTGCCGGGGTTCCTGACTGCCGTCGCCTCCTCTGCACGGGCAGCCCTGAAGCTCCCCCCCAGGGGGGCCGCTTGTCAGAGCCTGGCAGGCTCCCCTCCTTCCCGGCTTCTGCCCCTTCTTCCCCCTGCTTGCCCAGCCCCACGGTGTGTGCAGCCCTTGCAAGGTGCCAGCTGCCGGGTGCTTGGAAGCCAGGAAGCCTTCCCCCAGTCGGGTCCGGCCTGCCCCGTCTGAGCGAGCGAGGCCTGGGCTGACCCCCGTTCAAGGAGCGGAGGGCGCCTTCAGGGCAACTTTGGCCCTTACTGCGATGTATTTCCATGGCCTCGGAAATGAGCTCCCAGGGGGGCACCTGGGAATGTGGGTGAAGGTTCCCCCAGGGCAGCGGTGGGAGAGGCAGCCGACCCTGGGCCTCTGCCTCAACAGTGGGGAGGGGGGGCAGGACTTCTCCCCCCCCGACTGTTCCCCAGGGCAGAGCCTCGAGCGTGGAAACCCCTCCCTTCGTCCCAGTCAAGGCAGGGTCTTTTGCGTCTCCTCACCTGGCTGAAGGTTCCACCTGCGAGGTGACCCCACTCATCATGGCTCATGGGGGGGGGGCTTTGTGTCGTGAGGTGTCCCCTTCCACAGAATTTCCCTGCCATTCCCTCCCTGTCTGTTGCTTTTCAGGGCTGGGGGGACCCAGCCAGCCAAGAGGCGGCCAGCGAGGGAAGGAACGCGGTGGGGTCGGACACGGGCAGCCCAGGAAGGTGGGAAGGGCAGGCGCATCAGATTTTACAAGGCTGTTTACTACAATTAGATAAAATGTCTTTATTACAACTGGGTACCATTATAAAAAACAGCAAAATAATTTTTTATGCGGAGCCACTTGTTAAATAAAAGTATTTTCCAAACATTTTAAGATGAGGGGGTCTTTGCAATCACGGCCTGAGGTGCTGGTGGCAGGGAAATACATAATTTATCCAAATGTTTGCATATTTGCATACAAACTTTTTTTTTTTTAAACTGGACATTTCTGTGTCCTAAAATGATCACATCTGAACCTTTAAATCAACTTTTCCATCATATATACAAACGTTTGATTTTAGAATTTAATCGTTGCAAGCTAAAAACACGAAGCCCTTTTAAGTCTGTGACGATCAAGGAAAGCTTTTGAGAATAAGATCATTTGCAGCATTAAGAATTATTCTTCACCTCGTAACTACTGATATGCAGCCATAATATATACTACAGTAGATAAAATCACCCAGCGAAGGAGAATTGATTCCCCGCTGGAAAAATAAATAAAAATGAAGAAGAGTGCAAGTTCGTAAAACTGCCAGGTGAGGGAGAGGGTGGGCCTTACCCATCTGAGGCGGCCGTCTTTCCAGCAGGACACGAGGACCCCGATATTGCAGAGGATTCCTGCCCCCTCCCCAGCCACTCTGGAGTCGGGGAGGGGGAGCTGCCCCATGGGTGGGTTGCCGTGTGTCGGCTGCGAGAAGCGCTGGGGGGGGGCACAGGCAGCCTCCAGGGAGGGGGGGTGTCTGCCCACGTGTGCAGGGAGGAGGGGTGCCTGTGTGCCATGAAACCCAGCAGTCCTATAATTAGTTATTTGGGAAGAAATAAAAGCATTCATAAAAAAATAACCCTGAGGGATGGAGGTGTGTGTGTGTATATATTATTTTAAAATCTGGATACTTTAAAAAGTATAATTTAAGAGTTTCTCTTTTCTTGAGCAAGCAAATCCTTTAGAGATATGCATAAATAATAAAATAATATTTAATTGGCCATATATACAATCCTAACTTACAGCTTTCGGGGTAGGTCTGTCTCAAATAATTTACGAACCACTCTGAATCCAAGTTAGCAAAGTGATCTTTGTTCACCCGAATTCACAAGGAAGTGTAAGAAAATAATTATTTAAAAACACCAACTTCGGAATTTTAAGTGTCATTGGAACAGACTGAAGATGCATCACATCCCTTCCAGAGGGGAGACCCGCTTTCTTGGAGGGGTCCCCGCGTCTGCTCCCCAAAGGGCAGGTTCAACACAATATTGCTTTTAGCCCGACGACCCTGTGCAAACGCTGTGCAGGCGATCTCTACGAGTCCCCCAAAGTCTGCTGACCGGCCCCCTTTTCTTTGCCTGGCTGTGGGGGGACGGGGAAGAGCTGGAAGGTGCAGCGGGCGCTTTTCAAAACCCCGAGGAGGGTCTCCCCCCCTCCTCCGACAGCCGCAGCTTCCCAGCAGCGAGAGAGAGAGAGAGGGGGGGGGCGCTCGCCAGCCACAGTTCCAGGGTCAGAGGAAGGATGCGCAGCCTCACAGATTCTTCCCTTACGACCACCACCAACCGCCGAAATACTTGTGGATTTCAAATGCAGAAGGGAAAAACGCTGCAGTGGGCCGTCTTCCTTCCTTCCCACGTGGCCTGGGCGTGAAGGCCTGACCGCAGCCCGTTTCTCCAGCAGCTTTTCCTGGTTGTTGCAGCCGTCCAACTCTTAGCACCAAGGTGGAGCAGCTGCGATCTTGGCACAGCCGCCCTCTCAACCGTTTGCAGCGCAGATGGGAGAGCAGCGTTAGGCCGTGTGCTGCACAGCCCAATGCTCGGGCCTCAGGGTAAAAAGTTCCTGTCCAGTTGGGGTTGCTGCCCCTTCTGTCCCCCTGCTCAGGCCTTCCCCTCTCTCTTTTGGGGCACCTGGTCATGCTCCAAGCGATGCTGTCCCAGCGGAAGGCTGCGCCTCCACCCACGGAGCCACGGCTGCTCTGAGCCAGGATTCTGCCAAGCGCTCCCACCGGTTAAAGCAGCCCTGGGGGCCTGGGGGGGGGGGGGAGGAGCCCAGAGAGGCTTCCAGGGGGCAGAAGGCCGCCTGCCTGCGCCTGCATAGAGCTCTTGCGGAAGGAAGACGAGGGTGGGAAGCCGCCAGCTCCTCCTGCTTCCTGGCCCCGGCCCCTGGGCTTTCCAGGCCCCTGGAGGTCCAGACAGGGGAGGGGTCTGCACGTGGCGAGACATTTGGGGATCAGGAGGGAGGGAGGTTCTCCGGCTGGCAACTAGCAGCCTGCAAACCCCCAAACAGCTCCAGCCCCTTTCCTGGAGGCCAGGGCGAGCGGCAGAGAGAGCCCCATATAGCTAGGCAGGGAGGGGCAGATCTAGCCCTCCCAGGATCGGGGGGGGGGAGGACAGAGGGAGCAATCCTCCCCTCCCCTGGAGGCCTGCCAGAGAGACCCCCCTGTTTCCGAAGGGGCCGAGTGCCCGTTTCCGTGCATAGTTTCAGAGGGAGAAGCCCTTCTGCCCGTTGGCCAAGGCAGGCGGTCCTTTGCGGGAGGCCGAGAGCAGCCAGGGGCTCCGTCCCAGGCAGGCCTCCAGACAGAGAGAGAGAAATGTCCTGCCAGGCACTCAGCCCAGGCGGCTGGGGGGAGGAAGACGGGCATCGGCAGGGAGGGAGGGAGGGAGGGAGGGGAGCCCGGCCGGCCGTCCATCCGGTCAGCAGCAGAGAGGCCAGGCCGTGGGCAGTCCCAGCTTGCGCCAGGGGGGGCCTCTGCTACGTCATGGTGACCACTTGGCAGGAGCCGTTTCGGCAGGAGGGGCCGGGGGCCTCGGTGGTGGTGCGGCCCTTGGGCGGCCACTCCGGGTCCACCAGCAGCTCCTGGGCCAGGTGCATGTAGCGGGCCTTGGGCGGCCTCTTCTTCAGGCCCAGCAGCCCCAGCAAGGAGCATCCACAGCAGCGGTCCAGCCCCTCCTGGAAGGAGAGAGAGGGTGGGAAGCTGGGCCTGACCCCTCCCCCACAAGGCGCACGGGGGAGGCTTCCCAATGCCAGAACCCTCGGATCCGCCCCGCCTAACTCCCCCCACCCCTGCCCCAGGGTGCCCTAATTCAGCTGCAGACCAAGGGAGCCCCGTCCCCTGCCTACAGGGGGGCCAAGGGTGTGTGTGTGTGTGTGCTGTCCGGAAGCCTAAGTGCCAGTCCTCTAAGCTGAAGACCCAGAGCCCACCTCCCCTCGCCCACGTTCTCTATTCCCCCCCCCCGGAGCTTCTGGGTGGGGAGGTGGGGGTCTGCAGCGAAGCCAAGACCCTCCTGCCCTGCCCTGCCCTGCCTATCAGACCACCTGCTCTCCGCCAAGCGCCCCACAGGCCAGCCCCAGCTCTTCTCCAGCCCCACCAACCGCCTTCCAAGGGGAGCCGCTGCATGCTTGAGGAGGGGGGAAACGTGCAGAGTTCCAACCTGAGACGGGTGGGGGGAGGAGGAAGAGGAGGAGGAGGAGGAGGAGGAGGAAGCTAGGCGGTCCTCCCCCGGCTTGTCTCGACTGAAGAGGACCTTCCAGAGGACCAGGTCAAGGAGAAAGTTCTGTGGTTTGATTCGAGAAGCAGGGAGAATGGAGAAGGCACAATCAGGAGGGCCCCACAGCCGGAGCCACGTCACCGCAGAGAAGGACAGCTGGGGAGGGGCCTCCCGGGAGGAGGAGGAGGGGGAGGGGGAGGAGGGGGAGGAGGGGAGGGGGCTGGCAGAGAGGCGCATGCAGAGGGCAACCCTTCCTGCCCAGCACACCCGGTGCCTGAAGTGAGGGTCCCTTCCTCCCCCGACGCCAGGGGGGCCTTGGGACCACCTGGGCTCAACTACCAGCTAGTGTCAACTACCACAAAGCCCGAAGAAGTTCGCCCACTTAGGGGAGAGAGGAGAACCCCACCCCCTTCCGGAGGGTCTGGCAGGGCTTCCGGCGACTCGGGCACTGCCCGCTCGGCCCCCACCTCGAAGCCCAGAAGGCACCTTCTGCGGCCGGCAGAAAGAGCAGCTCCCCACGACTCACCTCCACCAGCAAGGACACCACGGCGTTGGCGATGACGATGACGAGAACCGTGACCCGCCAGGCGTAAGGCACGCAGACCAGCTGTGGAGCAACAACACGCTCAGGTGATGGGGGAGGGGCTGGGTGGAAGCCCCTCCTCCAGGAGCCCCCAGGGGCCACCCTGGGACCGGGGAGAAGCTCACCCCGGTGTCTCCGCCGGCCTTGGGGGTCCCCAACCAGCCCTCCTTGCCTGGCCTCTCCCCCAGACGGGTGCCGGCCCTAGAGCCCAAGTGGCCACTGCTGCAGGGCCACCCCAAGGAGGGCTCAGCGGCTGGGGAGGGGGCTGATGCAGTGGCTGGGGGCCAGGCCCCCCTCCTACCTCCAAGAAGGATTCGATGGCTGCCACCGGGTGCAGCAGGATGGTCAGAGCAAAGGCGTAAAGGGCGACCACGGAGATCACGAACAGATCTGGGGAGGAAAGAGGGGTCAGCTGCCTCCACTGCAGAGAGAAAACTGCTCCGGGGACCCCTGCCTGACCCCCACCCAGGGCCAGACTTGGTGCCTTTTGGAGGCCAGCGCTTCCCTCTGGCGTGACCCCCAAGACCCCCCCTCACCAGTCTTTGCTCAGCTCTGTGTGTGTGTGTGTGTGTGTGTGTGTGTGTGTGTGCGTGAGCCTTTGCAAGGCTTCCGGCCTCCCCCAAGCCAAGCGCTCCCCCCCCTCCCGGCTGGGCCACGTACAGTTCCTGTAGCAAGGCTGGCGGAAGGGCCGGCCCTTGGAGAAGACCACGGCCACGATGAGGTACTGGAAGCAGGAGATGAAGAAGAGGGTGGTGTTCTCGTAGTTCTGGATGTTGTGCTCATCGTGATGGGAGACGTTGGCCGGCTGGGAACCGTTGGCCGCAGCCGAGAGGTTGCAGGCGCTGGAAGGCAAGCGGGAGGGAGGATTGGCCACGCAGGAGAGGCCGGGCTCAGCCAGCGGCTTCCTCTGCGGCCATCCGGCTCAGCCGGGCCCCGGACGCCAGGGACTCTGGGCTCACCAGCCTCTCCGGCCTATATAAGCCTTTGGGAAAAACTAGAATGCCACACACACACACACACACACACACACACACACACACCCTTGCTGGGCTTTCTGCAGGCAAACCAGGGAAGCATCGTCTTCATTTTGGGGGGGGGGGAAACAGGCCCAACCCTCCCCCCTCTCCTGCCAGCCGCCCAAAGGCCCTTCAGCAGCAGCCAATCTGGCCACTTTTTCTCTTGCCCCCCCCCTTCTATGTCCCCCTCCCACCACCACCCCCGAGACCAAAGGGAACCACGCAGCACCCCAGAATCTGGTCTGCTTCCACGCTGGGCCTTCTGCTCGGTCCCAGCCCACCTGCAGGGTCCCCAAGGCCCCCCGCCCTGAGCAGCCTCCCCTCTCGCACGGCAGGCAGCGCAGGCGCCCCGAGTCCCCACTCTTGGCTCCAGAGCCTGGGCTGGGCAAGGTCCGCCAAGGGGAAAGGGAGCCTGACCCTCCAGGACTGGCCGGGCTGTCTGGGGCCACGCTGGGAGCAGAAACTCCAGAGAGGATCTGGGCTCCCATTGGAGGCAGAGAGCGGCTGGGCGGAGGCAGCCCTGAACGAGAAGTGGCTGAACTCGCATGAAGCGCCTCAGGCCACCTCAGCGGGTCTCAGCAAAGAATTCACTAGGACTGCCAACTGACCGGGCAATCCTCTCACATGTGACCTGCCCAGCCGACCGACCGACCTTCCCTTCCCATCTCACCCCAATTCACGGGCTGCACCCGGCCGGCTTCCAGTGAACAAGGTGCAGCTCGCGAAAGCTTCTGCCTCGTAATGAAATTGGTTAGAAAAGTGAGGTTAGACTCCTTATTTTTGCAAATAATTTTTTTTTTTTGCAAATTTTGCAAATAATTAATAACCCTTGGTCCGAAAGGACAATACGATGGAAGAACAAAAGAAGAAAATATTATTTAAATCGTACACCGGCCTGGCCACGCCACGGCAACTGGTGTGTTGAGCTGCGGATTGTGAAAATGTTCTCTGCCTTTGGGGGGGGGAAAAATTAGGCGGAAAAACTGCTCCTGATTTTTTGGCCACCGCAGAACCAGCGCAGCCTCTTCCGGCCACGGGCCCAGCCTTCCTCTGGAGGAAGAGGGTGAAACTGGCAGGGACCCTTCCCTCTTCTCTGGGGAAGGGGAGGGGGAGAAGCCCACTTGGGGGGGAGGAGGAGGAGGAGGAGGAGGAGGAGGGGGGCTTTGGTTGCTCTTGAACCAGTAGCCGCCCAACCGCCCGCCTCCTGCTGCTGCTGCTGCTGTCCCACCTGGAATGCTTATCCCGCCACCCCCCCCCTCGTGACGGTCTGCAGCTGGGCCTGCAGACGCTCGGGAGAGCGCTTGGTGGCAAAGCCGCCATCCTCCCTAGCGAGAGCCTTTTAGGGGCCAGGAAGGAGCGTGGGCTCCCAGGCTCTGCAGCCCTCTTTCAGAGCAGCTCCCCTCCCTACATCTCTGGGCAGAGGGCCAGAAGGCCGGCCTTCTCTGGAGCCGGGGAAGGGAGAAAACCAACATTTCCCCTGGCACGGAGGGAGTGCTGGGCCGAACAGCAGCACCTCAGGCACACCGGGGCTTTTCGCTCCGGAGACTCCGCTGGAGACAAGGCAAGAGCCGTTCTGCTGGATCGGGTCAAGGCCGGCCTTAGCCGAAAAACCTTGTTTTTCCCGGGGGTCCAACCAGGCGCCTCCTCCCCTCTGCAACTGGGGTGGGAGTCAGGAGCCTCTCCGGGGTTTTGTCAATACTCAAAGCAAAAAAAGTGTTGAGAAAAGGGGAAGGCCAGGCAACTGCTTGCCACCCTAGAACAGGGGTAGGCAACCTTGGCTCTTTTATGACTCGTGGACTTCAACTCCCAGAATTCCTGAGCCAGCCTGGCTCAGCTTGGAAACCTCTCCCTTTCCCCTCAGCGTGGCTGGCTCAGGAATTCTGGGAGTTGAAGTCCACCAGTCATAAAAGAGCCAAGGTTGCCTACCCCTGGGCTAGAAGGTTTCACAGCTTAGCCAGGGCTGCAGAAGTCCCATCACTGGCCACCAGGTGAGGGCAAAATGCTCAACTTTCTATAACTCCCTGCTGCCATCTAGTGGGGGAAGGCTCAGAATGCAGATTTCCTGAATCCCAGCTCAGCAGCCCAGGAGCCCAGCGGTCATAAGTACAGGCGTGTTCGTGCTCCGTGGCCTCTCGGCTTGCATGCTCTCTCCGGGCCAGGGCCCGGGAACAGTTATCAGCTCCCGAAGTCGCGGCAACCGAAATGGCTGCTGAATAGCTACGGAAGCAGCTGGGAAGGGCCTTCCCAGTAAAAGCCGGGCGAGCCTTGCTCGTCGTGGCCACGATTCTCCCCGGTGACTTCAGCTGTGCTGGATGGGCATTCTGGCCACTTACTCCGAGGAGGGGGTCCAAGTCGTGTACCAGGGCTGCTGCTTGACCCACAGGAAGCCCAGGACCTGGAAGCCCAGGCAGATGAGGATCTGGGACAGGACGGAGAAGAGGAGGGCCCCCGAGATGAGGCCGGAGGGCGGCCGCTGAGCCACGAGCTCTGTCCACGCCGGGTTCAGGCTCACTGCAGGGAGAGGAGAGGCCATCAGGCAAATCTGCCCACACCACACGGCCCAAACCGCACAAAGGGCAGCAAAAGCCTTGGAAGCGACACAAATTATTAGGCTCTTTAAAAGAGACGGGCTTAGTTCGTGTGCAACGATATATTAGTGGGGATCGCAAAGAAGGAGGTTTAGCCTGTCTGGGGGGGGGGGGGCCTTCCTCTCCTGTCCCCCTGCCCGGCAAAACTGGAGGGAGGCCTATGGCTGGGCCTGGGCCTCTCCAGGAAGCCACCAGGCCAGGAGGGGGGGGGGACAGACCAAAAGACGGCCCCCTCATCTGCCTGCAGGCAGGTAGGGATCCCAGCGCCCCAGGTGATCCTCCCGTGGGGGAGGGGAGCACAAGCGCCAACCCAGAGCCCCCCCCCACCGCCTGTCTTACTCACTGGTGAAGACCAGCACCAAAATGATGGCCAGGTCGATGAAGAGGAACTGGAAGTCTCCCAGGTTGCTCTGGACCTGCAGAGGAGAGTTTGAGCCTCCATCAGGGGGTGGCGGGGGGGCACCTGCTCCCCCCTGCCCCCCCCAGGCTGAGCTTTATGATCTCCCTTCACAGCCCTCCCCGCACTCCCCCCCCAGGAGGGGCCGGTCCTGGGAGCACCGGCCAGGCAGCTGCCAGGGAAGGCATCCTGCACAGGGGCAGGGATGGAGAGGAGCCCCCTCCCACCCCGGATGCCTGGCAGGGGCAGCCCCTCCCCAGCCAAAGGGCGGCTGCTTCTCCCCAGACCAAGAAGGGCTTCATGTCTGAAATCTGGAGGGGACTAAAGCCGCCAGGCGGGCAAGGCCTTTGCTACCAGCCAGACTCCGGTGGGGACAGTTCTGTCCGCCTGGGAGGGTCTCGTCCGCCCCACCCTCTCAGTGGGGGATGAGGAGGGGCCTCCGTCCTCCTCCTCCCAGGATCCCTCTCTGGCCTGCCAGGGATCTTCCTTAAGGCTAATAGTAGCGGC
>NW_015387382.1:171472-255717 GCF_001527695.2 Protobothrops mucrosquamatus
GGGGATGCTGCAACGGTCATTAACTGTGAAAAACAGTCGTCAGTCCCTTTTTTTGTTGCCCTTGTAACTTGGAACGGTCACTAAACGAAGGGTCGTAAGTGGAGGACTGTCTGTATCCCGACTCTTCCAGCCAGAATAGAGAGAGGGGGGGCTTTACTCCCAAACTCCTCAGCCTCCCTCTGAAGCGCTCCCCACCAACCTATGTCCTCCCCCTCTGCTGACCGTCCCGGGCCTTCCCTTCCCCGTCTCCCCTCTGGAGCCCTGGGCAGCCCAGAGAGAGAAGGGGTGTGTGTGTGTGTGTGTGTGTGTGTGTGTGTGAGAGAGAGAGAGAGAAAGAGAGAGAGAGAGAGAGAGAGAGAGAGAGAGAGAGAGAGAGACATTCTGAGTGCTTCCTCCTTCGGGCCCCGAAGCCCCCAGGTTCCCCCCTTCCAGAAAGAGGAGGGGCTCCGCTCTCTGCTCGCTCCCCCTGGCTCCACTCGCTGGGCTCATATCCGATTTCCTCTCCTGCCCTGTTAAACCTCCTTCGGCCCCACGGCTGATCCTGCTTCCCTGGGTGGGTCCAGGGCCCACCTTAAGCGCTTGGTGCAGAAGGCGCTCGCGGCTCCTGAAGCCCCCGCCACCCCCAGTATTATCAGGGCCGCCCCCAGGGGACAGGCGCGATGCCCGGGGAAGGCGCCCGCCGCCCGCCGAGGAAAGCCTCCCCCGAGGTAGGCAGAGACTCACAGAGTAGAGCAGAGTCACGCTGAGGTACTGGATGAGGCTGTACAAAGCCATGAATTTGAACACGCAGAAGGAAGTCATTAGGGCAGCCCGGCCTTCCCTGCGGAGGAAAAGCAGCAGGCATGGAGACCACCACCATCCCCCCCCCGTCTCCAGGGTTCCTCAGGCGGGGGGGGGGGAGGAAGAATTCCTGCTCAGCCCCATCCAGGGAGGGAGAGGCCTTGTGTGGCCGGGGAGAGCCACGTCTCGTGCACAAGAGAAGCACCACGTCTCAGGACAGCCCAGAACTCCGAAATGCGAGGCCCATCTGGGAACCGGCTCCGGCTCTTGCAACGTGGAGGCAGAAACGGGAGGCAGGATGGGTGCTTCCCTGCCCCCCCCCCCGGAATGGGAGACCCCCCCCAACCCTCCCAGGAAAGGAAGCTGTGGCTAACCCACAAGCTGTGCCTGTCCCTGATGCTCGCTTGGGCGGTGGAGCCCTGGGCCTGCGGTCTGGACACCACGTCCAGAGGGGCTTAGCCGATGGCCTTCTCCGTTCTCCCCTCCAAGCGGGGCCTCCCCACGCCCCACCCGCCCCGTCCACTGCAGAGCCAGCCGAGGGAGGAGGCCCCTCCGGCTACGCAATGCCCGAACCCTTTACCTGATCAGGTTCGGCACGCAGGAGATGCTGGCTGACCTGGAGGTGAAGGGAGAAGCGACGGACGCTTCCAGCTCGGAGAGTGAAATGCCGCCATGGGCCCTCTTCAGAGCCTGGGGGGTGGGGGGAGGGGAAGAGGCCTGAGAAGGGGGCCCTTGGGCCCCCACGGAGCAGCTGGAGGGAGGGGGAGGGGGGCATACTCACCCCACAGTCATTTGCTCCGTCTCCGCACATCCCCACGTGGTAGCTGCAAGAGAGAGCGGGCAGGGTGAGGGTCCCCCTGCGCTCCGGAAGCTCCTTCTGCGGAGTGACCGTGGGCAGGGGGAACTGAGGCATGTGAGGGGGGGCGCCCTCCAGGGATCCCCCGGAGAGTTGTCCAGCAAAGGCTCCCACAAACTGCTTCCCTGGATGTACTTGACCAGCCCCCTTGGATTGGCCTTCAGGGAGTCAACGAAACAAAAGCCCCCCCCCAGCAGACCGCCCTCCCCATCTGCCAGGCCTGGAAAAGGTGATCCCAGATCCTGAGGGGGCCTGGGGAGAAGGTGGGGGCGTTCTTGGCACTGGGAAAGAGGAACTCTTTGCCCAGGGAACCGGGTTCAGCAGAGCGATCAGGAGGCCGTGGGGTGCCGCCCGCTTAATTTACGCCCCTCTGCTGAAGCAGCCGACAGGGCCGGGGCAAGCCCAGCGAGGCACCTTCTCCCTAGGAGGGCCCACTGCCCCCAGATCCTTCGCCCCCAAAATCGTTTGCAGCTGACTGAACCCCAGGATCTCAGGTCAGCGGTGGGGGATTCACAAACCCCCCCCCTGGAGTGAAAGACAAGAGTCCAAGGACTGGCAGGGCGGATCGGGCAGCAAAGCACGGAGGAGAAGGCGGGCACCTGGAACCCTTTCCTGCCTCTTAAGCTTTCCCCCTGCCCCGAGACCCCCAGGCAGGGGGCAGGGGGGGCAGCCGGCTCCCTCCCAGTTTCAGTCTTGGGCCTGGTGACCCCGGCAGCCCTGGCCCCGCTCAGGGCAGGGATCCTGCTTGGCCCTCTCAGAGGCCGGCTGCTCAGCAGCGAGGCTTGCCTACTCTTTGGGGCAGGGGGCGGGCAAGGCCCCCCCTGCAATTGTGTACTTACTCCACGTTTTGCAGGGCCTCCACCAGTTGCGTCTTTTGGTCCGGGGCCATGCGGGCGAAAACTGTGCCGTGCAGCACAAGCTGGAAGGCAAGGGGGGAGTCGGTTCTCTCAGCATCCCGGGGGGGGGGGGGGGGGGGGGGGGGGGGGGGGGGGGGGGGGGGGGGGGGGGGGGGGGGGGGGGGGGGGGGGGGGGGGGGGGAAGGGAAGGTGGAAGGGACAACAGTTGCTGGGTTTTGTGTGTGTGTGTGTGTGTTTGGCAATATGGGCAAAAGTTCAACGCATCGCTCTTTCCATCCAGGAAATGTACCTTTAATTGTGTGGAAGCATTCTGCAGTGATTCTCAGAAGGAGGGGGCTTTTCTAGAACTGCTGCCAGCCCCCCCTTCCCCCCCCCATGGGAAAGCCTCAGAAAGGCCACAGGAGGGGCAGGCTCAGTTCTGGCTCTTTCAAGGCTGGGGAAGCCCCCCCTCCTCTGTTTGGGGGGGGGTTTGTGTGAATGGAGGCAAGTGGAGGGGCCCAGAGGAGGAGGAGGAGGCCATGGGTGTGGGCCAGGGGGCTCTTGGGAAGAAGGCCCTCTCCATAGGGCTGCACAGACCCTCGCGGGAGGCGCACGCAGCACGGGCAGAGCTGACCCACGGGCAGAGCGAGACCCCAACGCGGCTGGGCCGGGACCGACCTTGGGCACCAGGTCCTGGAAATGCTCCTGGATGACAGCGAAGGACTTCCCGTTCATGGCAAAATGGAATTTGGTTTTGTGGAAGTCCTCAAAGTTCTGCTGGGCAAGTTTAATGGGAATATCCTGTAACAAGAGAGAAAAAACAACACACACACACCCCTTTTCAATTTAACCACCTTTGGGCAGGAGCTCTAAACTTCCAGTAAACAGCTAAGCACCGCTGCTAAAAACAGGGCTTTGTGATCAGATACTTGAAGTAGAAAGGCAACAAAATCGGTCATTGCCGCCTAGACCTGGCAAAGGCCGGGGGGGGGGGGGGAAGCGCTGGCTCAAAATTGCCACAAATATCTGATCTGAAATAAACCACCTCTGAATTTAGCACTCAATTAGACTTCCTATCCAAGGGAGAGCAGTTATTTATTTTATTTATTCAATTTTTATGCCGCCGATCTCCCCTACTGGGTGATTCCGGGTGGCTTACAAGTTATAAAGCAAGCCAAAAGCAATTAAAATATTAAAACATTAAAAACCACACAGATCAAAACATTATTGAAACACAGAAGGGAGAGTGCTGGGCCAATCACTGTTCGCAGGGCGAGTCCAAGGAGCGGCCAGCTCTTGCGAAAGGAACGTGTGAAGGCACAGACCCCCACCCACCTTCCAATCAGGGCAGACCCCTCCCCTCAACAGTATTAGCTACATGAAACTGCTGCCAAAGGGCTGCTTTAGGTATGGAGCCCTCCGAAGGGCAAAAGGCTCCAGGGGACCCAGGCAAAAAAGGCTCATTGGTGGCAAATGTGTGGTGAGAAATCCATCCTGGGGGGGGGGGAGAGCTTTTCTCCTGAGCCTTCCTTCCCCCAAGGCCACTTTTCCTCCCGTGGCCCCCCTTCTTCCCCAGTCGGAAGCGCAGATTGGGGGACAGTGTGGGGGAGGGGCCCCTTCCCACCCACTGGCTCTCCCCTGAGGTGTGCTTAAGAGGGGCTCCTCTCCCTGCCCTCTGGAGGGCCCCCCCTCACCTCTGAGTTTATGGTGGGCACGGCCTCGGGATCCCTCTCGAGGGCATCTGCGTGGTGCCACTTGATCCTGGCGGGGTGCCCGTCCTTGGGAGGTAGTGCTTCAGCCACAATGACCTTGTCCTGAGGTAGAATCATGCCACAGTCCCGGGCCACGGAAATGGCGGTCAGCATGTTGTCGCCTGTGAAGCGAACACGAGCACGTGTGTCCAGGGCTCAGCCGCTCCCTGGCAGCCTCGTACCAGCGGCACTTCACATGTACACACCAGTACACGTGAGCCGAGATGGGGATTTAGAACTGGAAGCCAAACCAGGGTTGGATCTGATTTAAGAATCTGCCCCTCTTCATCCTGCAGGCTGTCCCCATGAGAGGAGACGGCAGAAAAGCTGGACACCGGCTGGAAAGGAAGCCCCCCTGGCAGTGAGGAGCCCCCCCCTTCACAGCAAACGGTGCTCAGCAGCCGATTCTTTTCGTATTCCGGCCTGAGAGGCCGGATCATCTCAGCCACAAGTGGGGGATGGGGTGGGCCAGGGACCCAAACCCAAGTGGCCAGCCTCCCTGCCCCCTACGTCCTCCTTTACGGGCAAAGCCGGGGGAAGGGAAAGGCCACCCCGGGGTCCAGGTGAGAGAGAAGGGGCACGCCTTAACCACGGCTGATCAAGCACCCTTATGGGCAGCCCGGGGTCGCCATCTCTTCCGGAGGAGGCCTCCCCTCGCTTAATGACGGCCACTTTAGGGACAGCCTGAAAGGAAAGGCGGACGGCCCCTCGCACGTACCTGTGACCATGACGGTGCGGATGTTGGCCTTGTGCAAGTCGTCAAGTACAGCTGGAGTTTCTGGCTTGAGTTTATTCTGCATGATAATGAGCCCCATAAAGTCCATGTTGGCCTCGATGGCGTCTCTAGGGCGGAAGAGGAGATTCCATGAAAACCAGGGCGGGATTCGCAAAGGGGTCAAGGCTGGGAAGCTGCCACCACTCCCAAGCGCCAATTCACACTGGGATTCAAACTCAGCCCTTGGCAATAGAGAGGCTCGGGATTCGGATCCAGCACGGGCACCCAGCCAGAACCTTGCCCGCTTTAGCTCTTCACTGGGCTGCCTCTGGTGCCGGTAGCCACCTGGGGCAGAGTCTGGGGGCAATGAGGAGGTACCCCACCTAGACGTGGCAGGCAGGGGGGCAGGAGGAGCTGCCAGAGAGGCAGGGAGGGGGGGTGGCAAAGGGCAGACAGAAGGAAGAGCCTGCTGGGAACCCTCCTCGCCCCAGCCCTGCTCAACGGGTCCCCTGTGAGGAGGGCCGGGAGAGCTGGCCCCAATGTTTCTGAGACCAGAGGCTTCTAGGAGATGCTGCTCGGGGTCAGACGGGGTGTGTGTGTGTGTGTGTGTGTGTGTCAGCCTGGACCTGCTGAGCAGAGAAGGCTGCTGTCAACGCTGCAAATACTGTATATTCTTGCTTTGACAATATGCAGAACTGTCTGGTATTTTTATAGTTAAACCAGGCAACAGGGAAGAAGGGAGGAGAATAAGGAAAGCCCGGGAGAAAGAAACCGGAAGTAAATCACATCTCCCAAGTTGATTGGAAGATGTGAACCATGACCCCAAAATAAGGGGGGTGGGTGGGAAATGCTTAGAATGTATATGCCTAACGGAAGAGAAGCCAGATCTAAGCATTTCCACCATGCTGTACTGAGGTCTCTGTAACCTTAATAAATGCTTTTAGGAAAAAATTATGCCTGAAAGTCCTTTTAAGTGTTTCGTTAATCAGACACATGACATCATGCTTAGGTCTGGCTTCTCTTCCGTTACGCATACACATTCTAAGCATTTCCCCCCCCCCCCCTTATTGACATGAGAGCTGCTTCAGGTTGAGGTCCAAGAAGAGCATTCCGACTGATCCCTGTTGTTGGACAGGACGTGGGGCGCGACCCCAAGAAAGTCTTCCGGGGGTCCATCAGCTCCCTCTCCCTCTGGGCTTGAGTGGCCACGTCGGATTGCCTGGACTAACCCCCCCCCTGCCCCCCCCAAAGCCCAGCCGCATCCACTCACCGGGCAGCGTTCTGCACCTTGTGCCAGGTGAGCTTGGACTCCAGCTTCCTGTGGGCCAGAGCGATGACCCGGAAGCCCTGCCGGGTGAACTCCTCCAGCACCCGCTCAAAGTCGGCCGGCACTAGGGAAGGGAGAGAGGCCAGCGGCTGAGGGTCACGCCAGCAGGACCCCCGCCATCCTTCCCCCCCAGGGGGGGCAGCAGGGGAGCCGCAGCCAGGAGGGGGGTCCTTACCAGTGGCCGGCTTGCACAGCCCCGCAACCACTTCCGGGGCCCCTTTCATGAAGGCGTCCATCTTCTTCTCCCCCAGGATCCGGGCCACCACGCACATCCGCTGCAGAGCGGAAGAGAAGGGGAACTGCCGCACGATCCCGATCTCGTAACTGGCCTGGTCAAGAAAGGGGCAGCTGAACGGAGGCGCCCGATGACCAGCTGGCGGGCGAGGGTGGGCACAGCCACCAAAGTGGGGGGGGAGGAGGGCAAGCACTCACCGGGAGCTGAAACAGTTCCTGCAAGGGAAGAAGAGAAGAGAGTTTTGGGCAGGACCGCCTGGGCCGGAATCCTCCCCAGCAGCAGAGGCAGCCCAGGGGGTCGAGCCACGCGGTATCCCCCCACCCCAAGATGCCATGGCAGGAACACTCGTCATGCGTGTGCGCGCACACACACACACACAGGCGCCCTCGGCTGTCCCAGAGCCGGACAGAGCAAGGCGGGCCCTGGGGCGACTTCCGGATGGTGCAGGGGCAGCCGCACCAGAGAGCGGGAAAGAGAGAGAGGCCCAGGGGACCCACCATTTCCTTGTTGTTTCCAGCATGGAAGTCTGGAAGAAGCTGCTTAGCCGGCCGGACAACCGTGGGCATGATCCGGTTGTGAAGGGCCGTCTCCTCCTCCGTTGCCTCTTCCAGCACCTGAAGGAGACGGAGCCCCCGAGACGCCCATCAGCCCAAATCCCGGAGCCCAAGACGACCCGCCGTGTCCAGAGCTGTGGGGAACCTCTGCCCCCCTCCCCCCGCCAGGCAGCCCGTTCCCCTCCCAGAGGGGGCGTCTCCTCACCCATCCGGTGGCTTCAAACATCTTCAGATCAAGCGGATCTCCGGAGAGCTCCCCTTCGATCTTAGTGAGGGAATGGCAGGCGGCCATGCAGGCGATGAAGGGCGAGCGCACCAGGCTCTCCTTGCAGGCGCTCTCCTCGGGCAGCTGGAAGCTGAACGGAGGGCGGAGGCTGAGGAAGGCGCCCCTCGCCAGGACCCTCTGGAGCAGGGGTCTTCAAACGTGGCCCTTTTATGTCTTGTGGACCTCAACCCCCAGAATTCCTCAGCCAGCGTGGGAGTTGAAGTCCACAAGTCATAAAAGGGCCACGTTTGAAGACCCCCTGCTCTGGAGGCTGGAGCAGCCGTGAGGTCTGCCTTCCCTTCGGGGCAGATGGCAACCCAAACACCACCTGGAGGGGCTGATCTGCACTGCCCGCCCCAAACCCTGGCCAGGTAGGGTGGTGAGGGGGGCCCTGGGCGCCTGCCTCCCGGTGGTTGAGGAGCAGGAGGCCCACCGAGGATCTGACTGGCCTCTCTGACTTACCAGGCACTTTCAACCCTTTGGATGCCCCAGAGGTCCAGGCCATCCTCCGTCAGGGTCCCTGTCTAGGGGGAGAGAAAAGGGCAGTGCTGGCTGTGGGGCTGAGAGGGCTGCCCCCTGGCTTCACCAACCGCTTGGCAGCCTTTGAAAGACCCGACCGCAGATTGGAGACCAGCCTGGCCCCAAACCGGGCCCCAAGCTGTCAGTCTTTGCCTCCATTGGGGGAGGGAGAGAAGCCCCTGCCTTCCAGCGGCTGAGACCGCATCGGGTGCTGGGTGGGGTGGGGGTGCAAAGCTGAGGGAGGGGCTGCCAGAGGCCCCCTCCCCCTCCCTCCAGGGTAGCCCCAAGAGGCAGGAATGGGATTACAACCCTGGGGGACGAGAGAAGTGCCCACCCCACCTGGGAAGGCCGTGCCTGGGCCTCCTTTCCCGGCCAAGCTGAGCAGAGGAAGCCCCCTCCCTCCCCGACCCACGCAGGAGCTCCCTGGCTCTCTCTCCCCCCCTTGGCTCAGCCTTCTTTCCTCTGGGTGGCATCCAAGGATCTCTGCCACGAAGGCTGCGCAGAACAAGAGGAGCCCAGGGGGCCCCTGGCTGGTGGGCCCCAGTTCAAGCTTCTCCCCTTCTTGGGCCCTGCCCCCTCCCCCCTCCCAAGGGAAGGAAGGAAGGGAGGCCCAGCCAGACAGANGTAGGCTTCCTCAGACACCCCCCAACACCCCCCCCCAATCTTCTCCCTCCCACGGTTGCTCCTTCCCTTGGCTCCTCCAAGCAAAACAAGGGAGGGATGTTTGCGCTGGACAGGCCGGAGCTGAGCCCAGAGCCCTCCAAGGATGGCTTTGTTGTGTGTGTGTGTGTGTGTGTCTGTGTCACCGAGCATTTCCAAAGCAAGGCCGGCTTCTTAACTGGGTGGGGAGGGGGCTGCCTACAGGTAGTCTTTGAACCAGTCGGTTCCCAGTTAGGACGGGCCTCCCCAGAGCTACATATAAACTGGTTCCAAAGTTCCAACAACTGCCCCCCCCTTCGGTCACGTGACTGCATTTTGGGCGCTTAGCAACCGGCCTGCATTTACAACCGTTTGCAGAAGCCGGCAGTGGCTTCACCACAATTTTCAGTGGTTTTTTTGGTGTTTTTTTTTTGCTGGAAACTCGCCTTTACTTCTGGTTTCTGGCAAAAAATGATGTGATAGATTCCTCTAACCAGGAGTGTTCGCTTAGGGACTACCACAAAAAAGGCCGTGATCAGGCACGTGCAGGTGGTGACCCACTCAATGGCCACCCGGACTGTATTTCTGGGCTCAATTATGGCTTGTCGAGGGTTGCCTATCACCTGGGGGAGGGGCAGGCGGCCCCTTGGGGACAGGATTGGGGGCAAGGCCTCTGCCCAGCTGCCCCTCCAACGGGATTCAGGGGCCGAGCGACCCACTTGGCAGGCCAAGGCCAGAGAGGGTGGGAGCACCTGAGCGGGGGGGGCGGCTCTTTCAGGTCCCGCTCTCCCCCCCTTCCCTTCAGCAGGGGCCCATGGGCAGCAAAAGAGGGCCAGGGCCAGGGGCTCCCTTCCTCCCCCCCCGAGTCCATCCAACCCCCCTCCCCAGCCCGGGAGAGTGGCCAGAGGCCGGACCTTGTCAAAGCAGACGAGGTTCAGCTGCCCACAGATGTTGATCCTCTGGGGGCTGATGCAGAAGATCCCGACCTTCTTCAGCCGCCGCTGCGCGTAGACGATCCCGGCCGTCATGGCAGCAGGGAGGGCCGGAGGGACCGTGATGGTGATGATGTCCAGAGACTCAATGATGATAGTGCGAGCGGGAACCTGCAAGGAAGGGCGGGCATCAGCCTCCGGCCACGCTTCCCCTTGCCAGAGCTGCTGGGAAACGGCAGCCCCAGGTGCTGCAGGCGCTTCCAGTGCCCGCCGGAGCAGCCTGCCAGGTGCGCCAGCGGCCAAGCTTGGCCCAGGAGGCGGCTCTGTGGGCAGCAGAGGCATCGCCCGTGCCAGCACCTCGCGTAAGGGCAGACCCTGACAACCGGCCCAGCACTGGCGCTATCGGGTCTGCAAGGGGGGGAGACCCTCGCCAGCCAGGCCGGAGCGCTCCCTACCTGGTGGAGGATGCTGATGACGATGGTGTAGATGAAGCCGATGCCCGCCACGCCCACCAGGCAGAGCAGGAACAGGTAGGCCTCGCGGTAGAGCTGGAAGTCGGTGGGCTTCGGGTACAGGATGGAGCGCACCAGCTGCCCTTTCGAAGTGCTGAAACCTGCAACCGGGAGGATCCCCAGAGAGCGGGTCGGAAGGGAGGCCTGTCCCGCACCAAGGGGGCCTGGAGGCTGCCGCCCACCCAGGGGAGCCGGGGCCCCAGGCAGGCAGGCAGGCAGGGGAAGCTGGCGACCCAGGGCAGCTCCCTCCAGCGGGGGAAACAGAGTCTTGCGGAAAGCTCCCCCAAAAGGGAGGATCTGAGCCTCGGCTTTCCAGGGGGACGGAGGGCAGAGAAGAAAGGTCTCAAAGCACGGGGCCAAGACAATCCCCAAGGAGGCAGGGAGAGTATTTAATATTTATTTAGTACTAGCTGTACCCGGCCACGCATTGCTGTGGCTCAGTCTGGTTAAATGGAAAAGAAAGAAAAGAGAAAGCGCACGTTTGTAATTTCACAATGCTTGTGGGTATGCTTTTACGTCCAACAGATGGCGCTGTTTTTTTTAAAAAAGCATGTTTTACCTGTCACAGGTGTGACATCTATATAAAAGTAGGTATATAAAAACACATATTCGAATGCAACGTTGTGTCAAAATTTCAAAGCAATCGGTGAAGAACTTTTGGAGATTTAAGATTTTGAACAAACGAACATTTACATTTTTATTTATATAGAATTAGTATTTAATATTTATTTGTTATGTATATGTAGGAGTGTGGGTCTATACCAGGGGTAGGCAACCTTGGCTCTTTTATGACTCGTGGACTTCAACTCCCAGAATTCCTGAGCCAGCATGGCTCAGCTTGGAAACCTCTCCCTTTCCCTTCAGCATGGCTGGCTCAGGAATTCTGGGAGTTGAAGTCCACGCGTCATAAAAGAGCCGAGGTTGCCTACCCCTGGTCTATACATATGTTGCATATAGTATGTTTAGGTGTGTGTCATGTATGTGTTTCACTTTGAGAGCGGGCAACTAAATTTCATTTTTGATGTGTGCCGTTGTGCCCACGGTAAAAAAATGACAATAAAGGTTATCTTATCTTATTTTATCTTATCTTATCTTATCTTATCTGGAGTCATTCCTTTTTCGGGGTGGTGGGAGGGGGATGTTGTGAAGGGAAGGGAGCCTCACCAAAAGGGGGAGGGGTCAGAGGGCGTGGCTGCTTCTCCTGTGCCGGGACCTTCCGGAGAGGCACAGAGTGCCAGGGATGTGGCACAGGTGACTCAGACCCGGAGAGGCTGCGGTGTAGACATTCAGCAATCTCCCCAGAGGGATTCTGCCCCCTCCCCACCTAGGGAGCCCAGAGGCCGCATACACGTCTGTGGCAGAGAAGGTCCTGACCCCAAAGAGGGCACCCAGGCAGCCACTCAAAGGGGCCTTGCTGTGGGGCAAGCAGTGGATTGGCACCGAGGGAGCTGGACATCCTGGCAGAGGCTGGCAGGAATAGCCAACACCCCAGAGGACAAGCGCAGGATGCAAAAAGATCTTGACTGTCCAACAAAATGAAATTTAATGTGCAGAAAAGCAAGGTTTTACGCCTAGGCAGGAAAAACCAAGGTACAAGTACAGATTAGGTGAAACCTGACTCAAAAACAGCAACTGGGAGAGGGACCTTGGAGTCCTAGTGGACGATCCCTTAAACATGAGCCAGCCGTGTGCGGCAGCAGCCAAAAAAGCTAACACAATCCTGGGTTGTATAAACAGAGGCATAGGATCAAAATCACGTGAAGTATTAGTACCGCTTTATAAAGCCCTAGTGAGGCCACACCTGGAATCCTGCAGTCAGTTTTGGTCACCATATTACAAAAAAGAAGTTGAGACTTTGGAAAAAGTGCAAAGAAGAGCAACTAAAATGATTGAAGGCCTGGAGACAAAAACATATGAAGAAAGGTTGCAGGAATTTGGTATGACTAGTTTAATGAAAAGAAGAGCAGTGTTCCAGTATTTGAGGGACTGCCACAAAGAAGCGGGAGTCAAGCTATTCTAAAAAACACCTGAAAATGGGACAAGAATGAATGGATGGAAACCAATCGAAGAGAGAAGCAACTTGGAACTAAGGAGAAATTTCCTGACAGTGAGAACAATTGACCAGTGGAACAGCTTGCCACCAGAAGTTGTGGGTCCTCCATCACTGGAGGCTTTTAAGAAGAGCCTGGACAGCCACCTGTCTGGAATGGTACAGGGTCTCCCACATGAGCAGGGGATTTGGACTAGAAGACCTCCAGGGTCCCTTCCAGCTCTATTCTGATTGACACTGGGGCTGTGATGCGGGAAAGAGATGGGGAAGGATCCGAAGCAGCCTTTCCCAAACACGTCCCTGAATCCAACACCTGGATCCTTTGGGAGACCCGGGCCCTCCTTTCCGCCCAGCGCTGGCGTACCTGTCCTGACGACCACCGCCTTGACCAGCTCCCCAGTGTAGAAGCGGGTCTGAATGACCGTCGTGCCACAGAAGAGGGTGTGCCTCCGGTGCCCGTCCGGGTCGTACACTTCGCCCTCCAGGGCCTGCGAGTCCTTGGACGGGTTGGGCAGGTTGGTCTTGGTGACCGGGACGCTCTCCCCTGGGGGAACAAGAGGATCGCTCGCTGCCCGTGCCACCTGCGGCTTTGTGGCCCAGCTGCTGGCACAGGGCAAGCGCCCCCCACTCACCCGTCAACATGCTTTCATTGACGATGCAGGTCCCGCTGAGAAGCACCGCATCGCAGGGCATGATCATTCCCCGGAGCGGGACCACGATGACATCCCCGGGCACCAGGTCCGTGGACAGGACCTCCTCCATCCCTGCAGGGCAGACGAGAGGGCTGCGAGTGGGCAAAGCCCCAACCCACCCACGCCTCCTCCCCACTGAGGCCGAGGGGGCAGAGAGCAGCTGGCAAGGACTCTGGGCACGGCACGAGGCTGGCAGAGGAATCCGCCAGTCCTGCACACACACTTGGCAGCAACGGGCAGTGGCCTCTCGGCATGTCCGCAACAAGCCAAGGACCAAGTCCAGGGGGGCAGCTGCAAAATGCTCCCCCACCCCCAGCCCCACAGCTGCTTGCACCTCAGGAGGAACCCCCAAAGACGCCCCTCTCACCCTCGCCCCTTCTGCCAGCCCGGCCTGTCCTACCGTGGTTGGCTCTGTTGACGGACACCCTGATGATGCTGTGAGTTGCCACCATGTCGTGCAGCATCGTGTATTGCTGAAGGGAGGAGAGGAGAGCGTTGCTAGCCAGACGCCCCAAGCCTGAGCGAGCCGTCCCGGCCACCCCACGAGCCAAAGGGGGAGGCGGAAGAGGGAGCGGCTCCTGCTGGCCGGCCTGCCTTGGGTGGCGTCCCCCTCTCTTCAAGCCCCAGGGTCCCAGGGATGCGGACAAGGCCAGTGTAGCTGGAAGACCCTTTCTGGGGTACCCTGCGCTCTTTCTGAACTGGCCCCCGGCTTTCTCAGAGTCCAGCCCGCAAGAGCCCTGTGCCTCTGGTGAAATCCCCAGCAGAGCAGGGAGGCCTCCCAGGAGGGGCTCCCCCTATTTGGCCCAGCCAGCCGAGGCCTCCGGGAACAGCCACTGGAGCTGACCTGCCTAATCTCTGCTATGCAGAAGTTGCCCCTGAAGCCAAAATCCAGGGATGTGCTCAGGAGCACCTGGAAGACTCAGAGTCTTCAGAGGAAGCCAGAACCCTGATCTGCCTTTCAAAGGATGCCCAGCCCAGCCCAGTTCGGAGCTTAAAAAGCTCCCTCGGGCTTCGCCCACCCCTGGCGCCCCCAGCAGGACGTGGCACCAATTCCAAGGCTCCAGGCAAAATCTTGAGGCACCAGACAAATTTGGGGGGGGTGAGAAGACACATTCTGAAATAAATATTTAATTAATTCTCTACAGCAGTGCCCCCTCCCCTGGAATGGGGCTCCCCCAATGGCCCCCACCCTGCTTTCTTTAGAAGAGGTGTGAAGACTGGGCTCATCGCCCAGGCCTTTGGCAAGACTCTCTGCTTCATCACGCTCGCCATCTTTTATCTTAATCGCTTATTGATTTTATTGCAATTTGTTTGCTTGATTGTTGTGAGCGAATGATAACCCTCGAGGAACATCAGTGGAAGAAGCCCTTCAGATTCCCTCCCTGTCAGCTACTTCCGGGGGTTCCTGAAGACCACCCAGGGGGGTCCAACACGGTCCTTCTGTCCAGTTCTCTACGGACACCGCTGGGGATGGGGACCCAAACAGACCAGGGACAGGAAGAAACAGGTCACCACAGTCCACTTCGACCTGTACATTTTGTCTTCAGGGCTACAGGGACGCTTAAATGTCTGGGGACTCTTTTGAATTTTCAATATTTCTGCATACATATGACCTAAAATGGGCTCTCTTCACACAAGTCCCAGAACTGGATAAAGTGAATCCAAAATTAGTCAAAAACATTACACTTGTTAATCTATTTATTGAAGAAAGTGATCCAAAACTATACATATTTGTTTCTGACTCATTTATGCAGAAATGTTGAAAATTCAAAATGGTTCATAGACCTTTAAGCACCACAGCGCCCGGAGTGAGTGAGTGGGCGGATGAGGGCAGAATCCGGGACTCTTTCAGGCAAACCGATGCCGAGCCCAGACACCTCCGGGGTTTAGGGCAGCTCAGCACAGCGCCACGGGAACACAAAGGCCACGTTACACAAAAGCACACTTAACTTGGCTAGTGACTGACTGTGTTTGCTCCAGGCACTGGATCCTAAACTCACCAAACTGGCTGGATTCCTGCGACTCTCTCTGCCAATCGGAACGGGATCAGCTAAACAAACCTCAGGAAGTCCGGCCCGCTGCACCCGGACCAGCCAGCTTATTGTGCACAGCAGCAGCGGAAGGGCTCAAGTCTGCCTCCTCCTCCTCCCCCCCCCCGCAGGGCTTCTCACACCCACCTTTCGGATGTTGTACAGAGAGCTGGCGATGGAGATCAGAGACATGATCACAATGGCGATTGCATAGTAGTAATATTCGTCCGTGCACCATAGGATCACACTGAACAGCTGGAAAATGTAGAAAGGATTGAGGACCTGCAAGGAACGAGAGAGAGAGAGAGAGAAAGAGAGAGAAAACCAGGAACCAGTGTTAGATTACGACTCTCCTTCGCCTGGTTCCCCCAATTCTGAATTCCCTACTCAGGGCTAACGTTCAGAGTGCCAGAGCGGAAAGAGACAGGCCCAGCACGCGGAGGGAGCCCCGAGAAGCAGGGGGCCTCCTCCAAGGAGCCCCTCAAATGCCACAAGAGGCTCTGCTCACCCTTCCTCAGCTCCCAGCGCTGCTGTGGAGAACCGGCCACCAGGCCAAAGCTCCTTTGGGAAAAGCTACACACACACACACACACACACACACACACACACACACACTACTCGCAGGCATAACACAACGGCACCAGAAGGTTCTCGAGGTTTTCGAAGGCTGAAAGCTGAGCCCCCCCCCTTTGCAAGTGGACAAGGAGGGGAACTCCCTTCCACATGAGGGTGAAGCTGCACACTGGGGCCAAGCCTCTGCTGGGGCCAAGCCAGGGATCACCCGTGTTGGACCGGGAGCCTTTGGTCTTCCAGAACACTTAACTGGGCAGAAAGGGAAAAGGTGCCACCCACTTTTCCTTCGGATGGAGGCGGGAGGCTGTCCTTTTCCCAAAGAGGCGGCAGAAGAGGTTCCCTTGATTGGTCAGGCTGATTTTATTAAAAGTCACAGGGATCAGACAATACGGAACTGCTATTGAAACCGTTGCGCCAAACGTCACATCCACGGTGCAGGTCCAGGGGTGTGTGATACGCCAATGGCACATATTACTTGTGTCCAGCGTCAGTAAGCGAAGTGAGTTTGGGGAGAAAGCAGGATATCCCGTTAACTGGGGCATCTGAGGCCAACAGGTTAAAAGCCCTTCAAAGACACAACAACTTACTTCTTGGAGTTCTTTGCTGCGTAAATAACATCTCTAAGGAGAGCTCAATGGATTACGATAGAGGGCAGTTTTAAAAATTAACCTTTGGGGTAAGGTTAATATTCTTAAAATAAACATGTAATATTGTAGACTCACACACAAACATATCTACAAAGTATTTTCCAGCATACAGTACATTTCCTAAATGTCTGTGGGGGAATTAACTTTTAAATGCATGCAGCTGTCTGTCAGAGGGGAGAATCTGGTTTTCCATATCCTGGATTAGGCCTTTGGCATACCTTATAGTGCCAAATTGTGGATGAACGAACAAAGACTTGCAACAGAAATCAAGGCTAATAAAAAAAAGTTTCTTCCAACATATTAACAACAAGAAAAAAGTTAAGGAAACTGTTAAGTCCATTAAAGAGAGAGGATGGCAAGGAAATAACAGACAACAGGGAGAAAGCAGAGCTGTTTAACTCATTCTTTGCATCAGTCTTCACAGAAAAAAGAAACTACAGCCCAACATACCAAAAAACCACCGCAAAAGACGAACTAGAAACAAAAATTAAAATAAGCAGGAAAATGGTAAGAGAACACCTATCCGACCTTGACAGATATAAATCACCGGGACCCGACAGATTACATTCCAGAGTTCTGAAGGAACTGACAGATGTTATCTCAGAACCATTGCACCATATCTTTCAAAAATCCAGGTGCTACCCGGGAAATACCTGAGGATTGGAAAAAAGCTGATGTGGTTCCCATCTTCAAGAAAGGAAAAAAAAAACGGACCCAGGAAACTACAGACCAATCAGTTTAACATCAATACCTGGGAAGATCCTAGAAAAGATAATCAAAAAACAGATCTGCGAACAACTAGAAGCAAACAAAGTCATAACTAGTAGCCAGCACGGGTTTGTTAAAAACAGATCATGCCAAACCAATCTTATCTCGTTATTTGATAAAGTGACTAAACCTAGTACACCAGCGAAATGCTGTGGACATAGTATACTTAGATTTCAATAAGGCATTTGATAAAGTAGACCACAACCTATTCCTTGGTAAGCTAGAAAAAGGTGGAATAGATAACATCACCACCAGATGGATCTGTAGCTGGCTGGTAAACTGTACTCAACGAGTAGTCCTCAATGACACTACATTCGCATGGAGAGAAGTAAGCAGTGGGGTACCACAACAAGGCTCCGTCTTAGGCCCAGTACTTCATCTTCATCAATGACTTAGAATTAGAGGAGGGAATTGAAAGGGAACTCATCAAATTTGCAGATGACACTAAACTGGCAGGAGTATCCAAAATCTCAGAAGACAAACTCAGGATCCAAAAAGATCTTGACAGACTTGAACAATGGGCCCTATCCAACAAAATGAGTTTCAGTGTGGAGAAAAGCAAAGTTTTACATTTAGGCAGGAAAAACCACAGGCACAAATACAGATTGGGTGAGACCTGGCTGAAAAATAGTAACTGTGAGAGGGTTAGGGTTAGAGTCCTAGTGGAAAAAAGCTAATACAATCCTGGGTTGTATAAACAGGTATAGAATCAAAATCATGCGAGGTATTAGTACCACTTTATAAAACCCTAGTAAGAGCCACACCTGGAATACTGCAGCCAATTTTGGTCACCATATCACAAAAAAGATGCTGAGAGTTTGGAAAAAAATCAGAGAAGAGCAACTAAGATGATCCAAGGCCTGGAGGCTAAAACATACAAAGAATGGCTGCAGGACTTGGGTTTGGCTAGTTTAAAGAAAATAAGAAATAGGGGAGACATGATAGCGGTGTTCCAGTATCTGAGGAGCTGCCACAAGGAAGAGGGGGTTACATTATTCTCCAAAGCACCAGAGGGAAGGACGAGAAACAATGGATGGAAGCTGATCAAGGAGAGAAGCAACCTGGAATTAAGGAGAAAGTTCCCGACAGTGAAGACGATTAACCAGTGGAAAAGCTTGCCACCAAAAGTTGCAGGTGCTCCAGCAATAGAGGTTTTTAAGAAGGGACTCGACAGTCACTTTTGTGGGTGGACGGAGAAGGAAAAGGGCCATTTTTTTTTAATCCCTCCCCAAAGGACAAGCCAGATCTGGCTGGAAGGTTTTGCAGCCCCAGCATCCGCCAAGGCTCTCAGCCTGGAGCTCTGCGGCCTTTTCCACCCTCGGAAGCTGAGAGCAACTATTAAATCCTAAGTCCCTCTCTCTCTCTCTCTCTTACACACACACACACACACACACACACACACACAACTCTCTCTCTTTTTCACACACACACACACATCCAGCTGCACTTTACACATTTCTGTGGCGATGAATCGGTTGGACAGGCAAGCTTTAACGTTACAAGAATCCCAATTGTCTTCAGCCATTTCCCTGGGAAGATGCTGTCGTCAGTACCAAAAGTCTCAACAGAAACTACACAGCACTTCATTCAACAAAAAATTATGTATTTCGGACTTATTGGAATCCATTGTGGTTATGTAGAAAAAGCTTGAATTTAATCAACCCATGTGCTGCCTGAATGTCGTAAGGGCAACTCTTGGTGGCTTACAGCACGCTGACGGTGCAATAAGATTAACCTTTCACTTAAATGCTGCGTGTCCCAAAAGCCTTAAAACTCAATTTGAGACAAGGTTTAATATCAGAGTCTTTTGAGCTATATTCTTATTGTGTGAAAATTGGCATCTGGACAAGGAAATTGGATCCTGCGTGTCCTACTTCAATATTCTCCAGCACGGGAAAGATGAATACAGGGCCTCCGCTAGTCCATAGCTGGCAGAGCTGAGGTCGTTAGCGATTTAGGACTGAACCAGTTATTGAAATAGATTAGCTCTGGATGATTGTCAAGAAAGACAGACAACCTTCACTGAAATGCCTTCGTGCATGTATATTATTCTACTTTTGATTTTTAATTTAGTTTTCCTTTTTCCTTTATCATTATTTTTCCTTCTCTTTTGTTTTGTTTTTTAACTCATCCAATAGGAGCAGAAAGAAATCAGGCACTGCAGCAGTGATTCAAGCTGGCTGGGGAATCCTGGGAGTGGAAGTCCACAGGTCTTAAACTTGCACTGGTTGGACACCCCCCTGCACTACATCCCCCTGCGAAGACCTCCCCCCCCCGGGGCGATGGCCCAGCCTGCTCCCCTCCGTCCCAATCCCTCCTCGCCTGGCCCCTTCCCATCCCAGGATCCCGGGAGGCTGAAGCTGAGCAACCAGACTCTGTTTAACAAGCGGGAATCTTTTTAGACGATGTGGCAGGTTAAAAACAGGCAGGCCAAAGAAGCCAGCACAGATTTTGGGCCGTTCTTGTGGACAACCCAACCCTCAACCTGCATTTTGAGATAGAGTCAACTGATTCTCACAGAAACTCACACAGGCGGCAGCAGTCTGAGACAGAGGAACTGAACGCTTGCTAGTTTCTCTCCCCCCACCCCCGGCTAACTCTTTCTCAAGGCTCAGATGGCCAATAATAGCCGTTCCCCACCCCCCCTTCACAGCAAAAGGCTCACCTCTTTAATCAACAGTTTAAAAATGGAAGGCACTTTGACCGCAATTTCATTCAGTCCGTAGAAAATCTTCCTGCATCCAAAAGAGATAAAAAGGTACATAAATTTAGCTCGCAGCTGCTGGCCGCTGCCGCCCAAGAGCCACCCAAGAGCACCAGGAGGGCCCGCCAGGAGGAGGAAGAGCTGGCGGATGGGAAGGAGAGGAAGGCAAGGAGGCCGAGGGCCCTGCAGGGGTTCCTGGGCTCCCCTGGGCCCACTCCGGATGGCCATGAGCGTGTGGGAGCCGAGGGGGGAGAGTGGTGGCCGAGGGGCAGGGAGGCAGGCCAGGAGGGAGGCTGAGAGGGGAGCCCTCCACCGAACCCCCCCCCCCCGTGCTCCTCGCAGGGGCCCACCTGTAGTCCTGCATCTCCTTCGTCAGCCCTGTGCTGTGTTCCCGGTGGATGGAAGCGCAGGAGGTGGACTCGTCCAAACCCCTGCGGGAAAGGGAGAGGCGCAGGGGGGTTAGTCGGGAGGACCCGTCCCGCTGCCAGGGCCTCTCTCTGGGCAGGGAAGGCGCCGTCCATCTCTTACTTTATGGAAATGAAGTTCTGCACCGCGTCATCCCAGAAGTACTTCACGCTGTGGTGGGTGAAATAGCGCAGCTGGAAGGCAAGAAATACAGACCACGTTGCTGCTTCAGGCGGAGGAGACTCGGCAGGTGCTGCTCATGAAGGCAGACTGAGTTTGGGTGGCTGTACGCCCCACACCTCCACCTGCTGCCCTCCCTCCCTCCCTCCACCCTCCCCACCTTCTCTGGGCCAGTTTACCTGCAGGAGAGGCCGTTTTTTTCCCCCCACACACTGCTGTGGCCCCATCAGGGAAACCCCTCTCCCCACAGAAGCCTTCCGGAGGCTTCCCTCCTGAAAGAAGGCCCGACAGGGCTGCTCTTGGGGGGGGGGGAGGGCAGCCTTCTGGCCGTGCCGGGTACCTGGAGGAGCTGTGGGGCCCGGGAGAGTCCGTTCAAGGCGCTGCTGCTGCTGCTGCCGTTCTCTTCCGAGGGAGGGACGCAGAGAGGGGTGCTGGAGCCATTGGCCACCTTGTCCGAGGCCAGCTCTGCCGGGGCCTGCAAGGGGTGGCGCCCCAGGGACAAGACGGTGCGGACCTTTGCGCAGAACCAGGTCTGGAATTCGTCCTTTGGAGAGAGGGAGGGAGGGAGGGAGGGAGGTTTTGAGGAGGAGTTCCTGGAACCACAGGAGACCCAATAGGTCCGGCTGCCGACCCTTTGGGACCTGCTTGGGCCGGCTTGGCAGGCCTGGCCAGGCCCTAGAGCAGACTCTCTGGGGCCCAGGCGGGAAAGGCGGAGCCGCCCAGGACAGGTGGCAGGGGCTCAGAGGCCAGCCCGGAGAGCCTCTCCTAGGGGCAGCTGCCAGCGGACACATCTGGCCTGAGAAGGTCCACTGCTGGCTGGATCAGGCCAAAGGGCCCGATTCTGAACCTAAACCAAGGCCAATTCTGAAGAGGCTCTGCCCTAACCCCGACCCTCTTCTCCTTCTCTTCTCCACGGCAGCCGATGTCTCTTAATTCCCCATCTGGGTATGTGCTAGGCCTTTCCCGAGCTTCAAATGATCCTCCTGGCCGCGTTTTCTCTCCACAACCCTCCTGTCACTCAGGGCACAAGATGGCTGCCAGTTTCCAAAGCCATAAAAACGCAACTTCTCCTCCTCCTTCCTCTTACCTTGAATCTCTCAGCTCTCTTGTGGCTCAAAGAGCCCTCAGCTCTTTTGACTGGGCGGGAACCGCTAGCGATTGTCTTGGCACGTTGAGCATTAAGCTGTCATTAACTTACGTGGCCCCACAAACTGCATTTTGTCAACCCTGTTTTAGGTGCTAGCATGTTGTCTGAACCTAACCTCGCTTTTCTTTCAGGTTTTCTGCTTTTTATTCTTATTGTTACTGAGAAGGACGAAAGACAAGCAAGTCCAACTGCCTGGCGTTAGGAACAATTCTGGGATCCAGAGGAGCAGACGGGGGCAGCCCCGACCCGCAAAGCCTTTCCAGATGCCCCCGAGGCAACCCCCACGGCCCCCCAGGCCACGGACTTACGGTGGTTCTCAGCAGGACCACCTGGCAGCGTCTCAGCGAAGCCCTTTGGCAGGTGGCCTTCACCCGCCACTCCGGCATCCAGTAGAGGAGGAGGAGGAGGAGGCCGCCCGAGCACAGCACCCCTCCGGCCACAAAGACCAGCTTCCAGCGGCAGAAGTTGTACCCGTAGATCTTCTGCACAGAAAGAGAGCAGGCGGAGCAGGTGGCAGTTCCAGCAGGGTGTCTGTGGAAGGGGGAGGGGGCCTGAGTGCACGTTCCCCCCCCGCAGTCCGGCTGTGGGTGGCTCACAGCTGCTGTGGGACCAAAGGGCTTTCGTGGCCCTGGCGCAGGAGGAGTGGTCTTACCGGCCTCCCCCTCAACGCCATTTTGGGGGAAAGCACGCAGGAGGCCTAAGCGGACTCCGTGCCCCCCCCAGGAATCCCCTCCACAATACTGCAAAGAGCGACCAGCTCAAAGGGGCTAAATGTAAGTGGGCCAAAGTGACAGCAGGTCTACAAAGAGGTCTACAGGGAGTCACCCAATGGCGCCCCTTGTGATCCAAGGGGCTGCTCCTGCCTCAGCCGAAGGGCCGCTCTGCTCCCCGCAAGGACCTCCGAGGTTGCCCTTTGAGGGCCGCCCTTGAAGCCTGGGGGGAGGAGAAGCCCTTCTGGAGCTTGCCTGAGGGGCAATTTGCCTCACAGCTTTCTGGAGGGAATAAAGTCACCTGTGGGAACCAGGCCCTCCACACCTCCCCAGGAAAGGGGGAAGGAAGGAAGGAAGGAAGGAAGGGAGGGAGGGAGGGAGGGAGGGAGGGAGGGAAAGGGAGGGACTGCTTGAGGGTATTAGATTCTGTCTCATGATTTCCCAGGTCTAGGTGGTCTCTGTGGGTATTTATCTCCCCCAAACAGCCCTGCGAGGTAGACTGGGCTGAGGGAGGGAGGGAGAGAGGGGGGGAATTTCCAGGGCTGAAAAGGGCCTGTTGAATCCGGGTAAGACTTTGCTCTTCTGGGGTAGGATCAGAATGGCTGCAGCAAACCTTTAATCTCTGCTCAACGATTTCCTGCACCTTGGGTGTGTGTGTGTGTGTGTGTGTGTGTGTCCATGCCATGCAGTGGGGGGGGGGGAGGAGGAGGAGGAGAGGGAAAGAGGTGAGGATTAAGGAACTACCAGCTCCTCCTCTTCGCCTTCCTGGAGCAGGCTTTCTTCATTCTCCATGGTGCCGGATGCTCAGCTCAGTCCCAGGGAACCTAGGATCGGGAGAGAGGAGGGAAGAAGCCTTGAAAACAGCCTGTCTCATCCTTGGCCGCCCTGAGGCTTGTGGACTCCAACTCCCAGAATTCCCCAGCCAGCTGCAGCCCAGGCCTCTTAAAGGGCCAAGGTTGGGAAATGCTGTTGTTAAAGCACGTTTACAAAGAGCGGCTCTGCCTTGGCTTCCCTCAAGCGTAGCACCCCAGACGCGCTCCGGGTGGGGAGTACGGGGGGAACACCACCCCAACTCTCTCCCCCTCTCATTGTCCCCCCCCCAAGTGTCACCCATTGGGGGGGCAATAGCTTGTGGCAACAGCCTGGAAGAAACTCCTGGTGTAAACTCAACTACGGAGCTCTTAAAAGCACGCAAACGTTTTGCTCCTCGTCACCCTTCTGCTACAAAAGGTGGTAAACCCTTCGTTTAGTGACCGTCCCAAGTTATAACTGCAACGAAAAAAGCGACTTATGGCCATTTTTCACACTTAACGGCCACTGCAGCATCCCCGTGTTTGGGCACTTGGCAACTGGCATGTATGCAGGACGGCTGCAGCGTCCCGGGGGAGGGGGGGGAAGATGTCACTTTTTTGCAAAGTCAATGGGGGGAGCCAGATTCACTTAACGACCGCATGTTCCACTTAACAACGGCAGCGATTCACTTGAACCGTGGCCAAAAAAAGATCGCTTAGCAGCTGTCCTGCTGAGCAAGGGAAGTTCAGGCTCACTCCAGGATTACCTGCCCATAAATCCTGGCCAATAAACAAAGGCCTCTTGAAGTAAACAGAAACCAAACCACTCAGCCATGGGAGGCAGCTCAGCCTGAAGAGTCCCACCCGGCCTCTTCTTTCCTCCTCCTCGGCATTTTCCCTGCTACCCCTTCTCTTTCTATCCTTCTCTTCAACAGGCTAAGCATACCCAGCCCCCTTTGCTGCTCTTCTCTGCACTCTTTCTAGAGCCTCAACATCTTTTTTTGTGTTAGGCTGACCAGCAGTGGATGCAGCATTCCAGGTCTGCCCTTCCCCTCATCACCTATCCCTTTCCCTCATCTTGGTATGGTTCCTCTATCAAGGCTGTGTTGGCTGCCATCGCCGGACACTGCTGGCTCACCCTGAAGCGACTGTCCCTTGGGACTGAGGACTCCAGTCTTCCTCACGCAATGCAAACAGGGGCGGTGCTACCACCCACATGACACTCACTAGCACCGCCCCGTTTTTGCCGTGTGGCGCCCGTTCTCACTGCACGGTGCCCCGTTTTCACCAGGCAGCGCCCCATTTGTTAGCGGCTGCACTAGCACGAGTGGGGGTGAGTGCACGCGCACACATGCGCACACTGGCCGGCCTGTTCCGTGGCCCACTGGCCAGCAGACCACGGCCCGGTAGTGGGACTCCTGCCTTGGGACGCCTGCCTTGGGACTCCTGCCTTGGGACTCCTGCCTTGGGACTCCATAATCCCTCTCACATTTACCGGCACTACTGCTGAGCCTGTTCTACACCTGTGCCTTTGGTTTTCCTTACCTATTTTGGCCTGCATTCCTGGTCTGTCTTTTACAGTACTGCTTTTGATAGACTGGCCTTCCCCCCCTCCCCTTTTTTTTGTCTCCTAAAAACAAATGCAAAGAATGAATTAAGCAGTTCTGCTTTCTCCCTGAAAACTGTCACCTCCTTGCCATCTTCTCCCATTATCGGGTCAATCATTTTCTTGACTTTTTTAATATGGTGAAACTTTTTTAGTTATTATTTTTGACATTTGTTGCATGTCTTAGTTCATTCTGAGCCTTAGCTTTCCTGACTTTGTCTTTGCAGATTCAGGCTATTTTGTTTTACTTATGTGTCCTTCTTTTCATTTTTTGTACTTGTCCTTTTTGTCTTTCAGTTTATCTGAGAGTTCTTAAGCAACCATGCTAATTTCTTCTACGATCTCTTATTTTACTTTTTCAGTGCTATTGTATTGTATTGGACTTCTATAATCTCATTTTTCAGAGTTTCCCAAGCTTCTCGAGTTGTTTTCCCTTTTTCATCCATGGAATATTTCCCAAGCTCTATGTTTGTTGGAATCAGCCCTCTTAAAGTCTAAGACGCTAGTTTGATTTTGTTATATTGCTTGTGTCTACATTATATTGAATTCCAATATGACGTGGTCGCTCAGCCCCAAAGTTCCCACAACTTCAACCTCATCTATCATCTCATTTCTGTTACTAAGAATTAAGACCTTTTAATCTCCTTCTTTACCTTTTGGGAGACAAAGCTGTCAGCTAGGTTCGTCAGGAATCTGTTTGATCTCCCACTAGGTGCAAAGTTTGTCTCCCAGTTGATAGTAGTTAAACGTTGATAGTAGTTAAACATTATTATTGTAGTGTGTTTCCTGCACACTTTAGCTAATTGGTTAGTAAAAAGTTCCTCTATGTCTTCCGGTTGGGCGGCCTCTACTATACACCTATGACCGTGTCATTTCCCCCCCCCCCCCCGATGTTAATCCAAATGTATTCAAGAAGGTTACATCCTTCACTTTTTTTTTTTTTTTTGCATTTCTGTAGAGGTGTAGTTATTTCTTACATATAGTGCAACTCTACTGCCTTTTTTGTTAGGTGTGTTTCTTTTGAACAATTTAAATACTTCTAGCTGTACATTCCAGTCACGCGCTTCATCCCACCAAGTTTCACTAATGGCAACAATGCCCCACCCTCGTGTGCCAGGACTTCAAGTCTCCCCCCCCCCCGGCTGTTCCTCATACTTTGAGGGTTCGTGTGCAGGCCTCTGAGCCCTTTTTGACTGACCCTGCCTTGGCTTCTGAGTTCCCCTTCTTTCTTAACATTCAGGCGACTGCCCTGAGCAGGGGTCCCCAACCCCGGTCCGTGGACCAGTATTGGGCTACGGCAGGCCAGCAACTGGTCCACACACGCAAGCACAGCCCCATCCGCGGGATGCAGGAAGCACACAAGACCACGCCCCCTCCGGTCCGCAGAAAAACCTCTCTCCGTGGAATTGGTACCCAAAGGGTTGCGGACCTCTGGCCTTGAGGCTTATGCTTGGGGTCAGGTCCTACAACCTGGCTTCCCCCCCCCATCCAGTTTTAGTTTAAAACCTTCTGACAACTCTAAATCCATCTAGGTTAAGGGGTGGGTTGCTGGTGGAGCCCCGAAGGTGTGGACTTCACGCCAATTGCAGTGAACAGGGATGAAGGCAAAGAACTACCGCGCTGGGCTACGAGCGCCACCCACAGATGTTTTGCAGTCCAAAACAAACGGGAGGCAGCGCAGGAAACGAACGGGGGGGGGGGCTCCTAAACTTTTGAAACCTTGCCTGTGATTTCACCCCCAGTGGGCTTTCCCATCCTGGTCTGGTCTAACTGCACCCATTTCGCCAACCGTCTCTACACAGCGATCAGGACCGTTGCTCAGAGCTCAGCACGACCTCCAAAGGGGCCGGAGGGCTCCCACCCCCCCCCCTCTGCTCCTGGGTCTAGGCTGGTTTTGGAGGCCGCCTCTGAGAAGCAAGCCTCGGCCTCCCCATTTCTTCCGGAGCTAGTAGAGAATTAGGGGCCTACGGCAGCTCCACCGTAAAGGTGGAACGGATGCTCCCTGAAAGAATTTAAGACTGAATAAACCCACGGGAGACCCCTGGAAGAGAGAGGCCGGCCTCTGTCCCCAAAGAGGCTATGGGGCAACTGCTCTTTCCCCACAAGCGCAGCCCCAGACCCTGTGACGTCCTCACTGGGTGGGGGAAACTATGCCACTATCTGAGCAGATCTCAGAATGTTGATGCTAAGAGTGGCGCCTTGATCCAGTTGAAGGAATCTGAAGGAATCCAGATGCCCTCTTGAAATAACACCAAGAGTCTGGATGAAGACAATCACCACCACCACCACCTGGGCATCCTTCAGACTGACAACGTCAAGCACACTGAAGTCAAGGAGAAGGTTAGAAAAGGAGGTATCAGGAGAGTGAAAAAAGATCTTAAGGTCCAAACTCAGAGGAGAAAATACCGCCAAGGCAATCGACACCTGGGCAATTCCAGTCACCACCTGCGCAGAGGGAACAGTCAGCTGGACTCAAGCAGAACTAAAAGCCCAGGACAGGAAGACCAGCAAAACGACGACAATGAATCCACAATCCACACAGCCATGCTGACAGGCGCTACTTACCAAGGAAAATAGACGGGCGGGGGATGTTGCAAGCACATCAGAAACTTGCAGACGGGGCACTGGAAGAACATCTGAAGGACAGAGAAGAAGACCCACTGGAGCTAGTATGCCAGGAAGGCTTACTGGGTACTGGAGAGGCCAAACTGGCCTACAAGAAAGGCCAAATGAAGAACCGAAAAAAGACACGAGAGACCGAGAGGCTAATACTGGCCACACAAGACCCAGCCTTGAGGACAAATGCACTGAGAAGACCACAACAAACAGCAAATGCCACCTCTGCAAAGAAGCTGAAGAAAGAGCGGGCCGCTTCATTCGCTCCCACGAGAAGATCGCTAGGACTGACTACAAGCCACGGCGTGACAAGGTAGCAACCACGGTGCCTTGGAATAGCTGCAAGGAATGCCATTTGCCTGCAGGCATCATAAAACAGAGACAGTCACAGAAAACGAAGACGCTCTAAAGAGCTCTGGGACTTTAACATGCAAACCAACAGAGACCAGCCACGTAACATTCCACACATTACAATTTTTGATAAGACAGGCAAAAAAAATCTGAATAATGGATGTTGCATACCTGGAGACACAGAACAGAAAAACTGGAGAAATCCAATATACAAATAGCTGCAAATAGAAGTTGAATGACTGGCAAAAGAAAGCAAGGCTCACACCAACAGTAATGGATGCTTTGGTGCCATGAAAAAACCTCCAAAGCAGCCCTTGAACACCAGCAGCATTGACAAAATCGCCATCAGTCACCTGCGGAAGAACAGCTTGCCTCGGAAGGGCTGACATTTTGAGACAATACCTTTAATACCATCAAACAACAACACCTGCCTAGCCCAGGTTCCTCTAAGTGGATAAAAATGCCAGATTCTCTCTAAACATCTGGCTGATCAACCATAATCAATAATAATAATGTTGCAGCTCTCGATGTGTGGTTCCACGAAAGGGCCGGCTCTGCCCCTCAGAAAGGGCAAGTGGTACCAACCGCTTTGCCAAATCGGAAGTCGTAAGAAATGATAACTGGGCACCGGACTTATTTTATAAACAATAATGCTGTGCTTGGTTCTCAAAATTATTTTGCCCTTGCAAGCAATGCAGCTTCACTGCCGGGCATGTTTGGAAGCCGAAGGGAGAAAAGCAGCCGGGTCAATCTCAGAAAGCTGGAGAGCGTCAACTCCAGCAGAAAGCAGCCCCCCCGCCCCCCCAGCCCCCCTTTGCTGGTCCCCTCCTGTCCCGCTCTCTTCTGCTCCTGCTCCCCTGCCCATCGTCTCCTGGCCCCCAAGGCGTCTCGCTCACCCCCAGGGATGAACGCCTGAAAAGGCAGCGGCTGGCGAGGCGAGCGACAGAAGGCCGAAGGGCGAGTCGGCCGTTGGCGAGACTTGGATGGACGGCCCAGCTCCCTCAGCGCCAGCAGCTCCCCTCCATCCTCTCCGCTGCTGCCTGGCCGGCTTTTATCGCTGGGGCCGGTTCTTAATGGCCATCTTGCTATCTCAGAGGAAGTCCTGCCAATGAACTGTTTTGTCAAAACCTTTAAAAAACAAAGTCTCCAAAGTGCTTAAACTCTTTTATCAAGAAAGCTCTTGGCACAGCTCGCCTCGGAGCCCAACCACCAGAAAAGCCCAACAATGGCTCGCTTGAATGGGGGGGCCGGGCCGGAGGATGTGCCGGCAGCCCCCAGACGGAGGGTGCAGCGCACTCTATTCAAAGCACACAAACGGCCTGCTTGGGGCCGAGGGCCCTCCCGAGCGGCCAGGAGTCCTGATGTTATCTGCAGGGCTGAAGCACGGAGGATATGATGCCTCCGACCCAACCCTTCCTTGCTTCCACAATGGGCGGCTTTGTGCTCCAGAGCTGGGGAGAGCACAAGACCCCAAAACGGGGGAACAGGCGCCGACGCTCTGGCACTGGAAGTACGGCGGTAACCGCTTGCCCTGGGGGATAAACCTTGCAGGGGGACCCAGCAGGGACGGCCGCCCAAAGAAGCACCCGGCACTTGCAAGGCGTGGGGGCTGCCCGGGAGGGAGGCAGGTTGGGCCCAGGCTCACAAACTGCCCGCATGGCGGGTCCATCCAAGAAAGGGTACACATACCTGCCCATACCCACCCCTCCACCCCACTCTTCCCTTTCGGAGGAAACAGCAGATGAGTAAGAAAGGGAAGAAAAAAGAAGGGGGGGGGCTCAACGCCAGCACCATTCATTAACAGAATTACAGCATAACAGAGTTGGAAGGGACCTTGGAGGTCTTCTAGTCCAACCCCCTGCTCAGGCAGGAAACCCTAGACCAGGGGTAGGCAACCTTGGCTCTTTTATGACTCGTGGACTTCAACTCCCAGAATTCCTGAGCCAGCACAGCTGGCTCAGGAATTCTGGGAGTTGAAGTCCACGAGTCATAAAAGAGCCAAGGTCGCCTACCCTTGGCCTAGACCATGGTTGTCAATCTCTTCTTAAAAACTTCCAACGTTGGAGCCTTGGACAACCCTTTGTCTGGAACGGGATAGGACTTCCTGCCTGAGCATTAACTCTCCATACCTTTATCCAACCTCCTGCACTTCCATACCTCTTCGTTAACCTTCTCACTCTAGGGAGGGTCTCAGAAAAGCCAGTGGGACCCTGTCTCCACCTCCCTCCAGCTTCTTCGCCGTAGCCGTGCCTGCCCTGCCACAGGGGCTTCCCCCCCCCAGACCCGGCTGGCTGCCTTTGAAAGGGCCCTGAAGACCTGGCCTTCCTCAAGCCCCGGCTCAGAGCTGGTGGGCGAGCGGCTTCAACTGCCGGTGTGCATGAACTGTCCTTGGCACAGCACATTGTGTATTTTTGGTGGATTTTCCCCCCTGTTTTTGTTAGCCAAAATGAATCACATGGTAAGTGGGCAGTCATAGAAATGGGTCAATCTCTTCTTCGTCCTGTATTTATTACTAGTAAAAATAACACCTGTATTAAGACCTCCACCTGCGTGCTTTGAACTCGCTTTTGTTTACCCAACTCTTATTTCCACAGAATAAAACAGGCAGATGCATCTGAGCGCCTGCCTCCGGGGTGGACAGCTCTCAGGGAGCTGGTAGGCTGGCTAGCAAGTTCACCTTCAGCTTCTGTAGCACAGAGAGAGAATTTGGGGGAAACTGTGGCAGGAATGAGGGATCTCGTCTGCTCCCCATCAGCAGAGAAGCCTGCATGCAGCTTGGGCCCGGCCTCTCGCCATTAATGCAAGGCGTTGTCTCTCCTCTGCTCTTTTAGCAGGCTGAAAAGCACAGAACAGTGTTTCTCAACCTGGCTGGGGAATTCTGGGAACTGACAAACGCTGGCACAGAAGACGTCCCTGTCCAGGATTCAAGCTTGACGTGCCCAGGAAGGCTTTCCCAAGAAGATATTTCCTGGTTCAGGGAACAACTTCCTACACGGAAGGAAGGGAAGTGCTGAAGACCAGGTGCAGCTCACAGAGGGCAGCCGGCCTCAGAGGCCTCAGGTCCGGCCCCCAACTTCCATTTCACGCCTTCTTGTGAGAAAAGCCGTAACAAGGGCCCAAATCCAGAAATGCTGCCAGCGCAGAAAGCGTGCACAGAATTCATCCACCTTGCGTCCCTTATGATGCAACTACCTATTTACTCATTCAGTCTATTTGCACGGCTGCTTGCCGAGGAAGCAGCTCTGGGCCACTGACAACACGAAAAGCAACAATTCAATCACCGTTGTCAACCAGAACAAGACACAAAAACTGCAAACAAGCACCGACAGCTTCGGGATCAGAATTCACCGCATGCCTATCCTGGCAGCTCATCCAACAGGCTGCTCAGTGGCCGAGGGCAGAGCCAAGTCTTCAGGGCACTCCAGACCTCTGAGTGGGGGGGGGAGGAATCCAGCAGGCAGGAACCACAGCAGCCCTCACTAAGGAATTCTGAAGGAAGCCTGTCACTTTGTACAGGGCTACATGGGTCTCTTTAGAAGAGGCACAGCTGTGAAAGTGAGACGATAACATTTGCACCCAGATGTTGTGGGATCCTCACGTGGGCATCACACCAACCCTCAAGGAGAAGTGATGATCTGTCTGGATGTCAGAAGGACTTGATGCTCCTTCAACCTGTTTCTGAAGCAGAGAAGGGTCCATTCACAGCGCATTTTCTTTGGGGCTCCCCGTCTTCTGAACAGAGGGTGAAGCTGGGCCAGGGAAGCGGCTCCCCTCAGATCCCCTGGAGTCTCTCTCTCCCCCCCCCGCCCCACAGCAAAGGGCTCAGGAAGGGCACCGCCGTGGGCTTTGTTCCATGCCTTCAGGCCTCAGGACAGCAGCTCCGAGCGCCTTCCGAGAAAGGCGCCTCCCAGAGCGGCCCGTATGACCCGCAGCTCACCAGAGAGAGAGGGGGGGTCAGATGAAATCACAGAGGAAGTTGGCAAGAGCTACTTAGAGGCACCTAAAAATAGGGTATATTTTGCTTAAACAATACCTGAACTATGTCATGTGGCGGCAGCCGCCCTGTCTGTCCTTGTTCCTATCTTCTGAGCGATAACATTTCCAAGGGGACGCGTTACTGGAGGCTGCATGGGGGGGGAAGCCCCCGCCCTCCCTGCCAGGACGAAGCCATCCCTGCCCTGAGGAGAACCAACCGCCCGGCCCTGCCGCCCCCGCCCAGCGAGATCCCCCCGCCACTCGGTTGCGCAAGAGGCTCCTCCACGACCCCCGCCTCCCCACTCTGCGCTCGGTTCAGGGAGAAAGGAGAGCCTTCGGTGGGAGACGAGAAGGACGGTGATGCTTCCGTTTCCCCGCCCAGTAAGAACGTGCCGGAAACCTCCGAGTGAAGAGAGCGAACCCCACTATGGCCCTAAGGGACCAGTGCCGGACGAGTGTGGCTGCAGCCACAGCGTCTGGCAGGCATGGCGCCCTTGGTTGGTGTGAGAGGGCGCACAACTGTAAGGCCGTCCGTCCAGAGGCTCCTCCTGCTGCGAAGTGGACAGTGGCTCCCTCACAACTGCCGCCCCCGAGATGTTCTCCTCAGGCAGAGGCTGCGCAATGGCCTTCCCCCCCCCTTTTTTTCTTAAGAAAAGGGTCTCTGCCCCCGATTTTCCTCCTGCCTCTTTGCACCCACTCCTGGGCAGCCCTTGCAGGAGCCCTCGGAGGAGCTTCTGTGTGGCCGGAGGGACTCCTCCACCACTGGACGGCAACTGGAGCTGCCCCCTGGAAATCTGCATGACATCATCGCTGGATGAATACCTGGAAATTTTACAAATATGCCAGCAGCTTTTTAACAAAGCTCTCTTCTCAATGTGGCTTTTTATCGTTTCCCATCTTGGGATTTGTAGCATAATGTAAGCTTTTGTTTCAGAGTTTAGGCCTAAGGAAGACCATTGTATCTGGCACCCATCGAACTAAAACAATATTTACATTGCTAAAAAGCGCATTAATTATGGGTTTTGCTGTCTGTAAAAAAAAAATGCATTTCATTTGGACAGTGAGACTTAGGGCCAAAGGTATCTTACGATAACAAAGCCTTACGGACGTCACAGCTATGGTACAATGTACGGCTGAGCGGAAGGCTGTTGCGCTCCCTCTAGCTATGCCCAGATGGATTGTGCTGCGTTCTTTCGCAACAGGGCAGGTGTGGAGAGCCGATCTGCTGTGTCAGGACATTTTGACCTGCATCCCAAGTAAGATAGGGATTTGCATCACCAGCACAAGGTATGATTCGGGTCCAACCTGGCGGTTCAATTCTAACCATTTTAACTGGCTGCCAGGCTAAACTCTAGGCCTGAGTCAGAAATGAAATCCCCACTTATCAGAGTGCTGACTAAAGCAGCAGTCAAAGAACTTTAATGAATCCTGCTATTAAAGGGTAGGGGTGGGTGGTTTTTTTTTCAAATTTGGTCCTTTATTCTTGCCTGTATTAACCAAGATTACTGCTGTCCCTTCTAACAAAATTCTATGAATATTGAATATGTAACTTCAACTGTGGGCCTCTCTCCTTAAGACTGCCTAGGTAATGTAAGTACGGTAGCACACAAACATACCTTTCTGTTCCTTTTTGGCTGGGTTTTAATTCTTTATTTTTATTTTAAAAACCTCTGACTTTTTTAGTGCCACATTAAACAAAGAAGGAATACAAATTGATTAAAACAACAAGTGCCATTGCCCTTTCAGAGACGCCCCCCCCTCAAAAAAAATAGCTGTTAAGTTTTATTTTCTGAATGGACTGAACTCAGCAGGGGCAGGCTGGGCTTTCTAAGAAAATGCTGCCTTATGTCACAAGGACAAGTGGCTTGCACTGGGTTCTGGTGAATTCTTTTTTTTTTTTTTAAAGGTAGGGGGAAAATCTTCATTATTTTCTGCTTTTTTTTTTACCCCGAGACTCTCCTAAATGGAAACATAAAGTATTAAAAACAAGTAAAATATCTAAAACAAGGATTTTTGGAAGGATATAACCACAGGCATTTTTTTAGTGTAAAGAAATTGAGAGTAATGTAAAAAGATGCGTCAATTCTCCTTGTTCTTGGGCGAACAAGGACACGGAAAAGGTTTCTCTTGATAGGGAATCCATCAAACTACAACACCAGATGCAGAGCCTGGAGTTAAGATGCTTTTAATCTATACGCTGATAAAAACCGGATTCCCGTAACCTGGCAAAATGGTACACGTAGGACAAAACGTTCTGAACCACGTTACCTCAAATGGGCTAACTAACAGAATGCATCCAAAACCCAGGATGCAGGATTCCCATGGAGCTGAGATTTGGCAAGATATTCATCATAAAGTGACCTACGACATAATACAAAATGTCACTAAACATTTCCTGTGCTGATGCTTGACTATGCTGTACAGTTCAACACGGGAGGCATCCCATCTTTCCCAGCGAAGGCAGAGAAGCCCCCACAGACACTCTGGGGAGCCCTGGGGGGGGGAAACCTCTCGGAAAGGACGACCCAGCAGGGCCCCGGCTGTCTGTCTGGGTGAGATGCGGCCTTTGCTTTGTCTGACGATTTGTGGCCTCCCATTTCACCACCCTCAGCATCACCCCCACCGGGACTGGGCCTCCCTTCCCCCGGGGCTCCCAATTCGCCCAAATGCCCAGCCAACCACACTTCCTAAAGTGCCCAAGAGCGTCTTCCAGCAATATGTTTCTCAGGCAGGCAGGCAGGCAGGCGTCAATTACTGCACTGGGCCCACATCTCTCTCGCCCGGGGAGGGAAACTTTGAAAAGTTTGCTTAATCCCCCAAAGCTCTTGTTTTATGAAGATAAAAGCGCGCACGTCGGTTTACTCCAGAAAATCACACCTGGTACGTTACAGTTTAGATGACCGCCGGTTCATAAACTGGACGGGCGATCTGACCTCGAAGTCCCGGCCGAGAAGAGCCCAGGGGAGAGAAGCCGGCGACGGGGCGGCCTCTCTCGAACCCGGAGCCTCGCCTGGCTCTAAGACCGGGGGGGGGGCTTTCCTCCTCCGAGGGGAGCGGAGGGCCGCTGCTTCTCCCCGAAGTCTCGGAAGTCCCGACGCCTCTCCTCCGCCTCGGGAGGGCCAGCCCTGCCTCGCCTCGCCTCGCCTCGCCTCGCCGGGGGGGCAGCCCCCACGCCCGGCCCCGAAGCCCGGCCTGGCCCCGGGGGAGGCGGAGGCGGGGAAAGGCGCCTCCGCTCCCCTCTCCCGTCCCCACCGGAGGGGCTCCCCAGGGACACGGGCCAGCCCCCCCCAGCCCCGAAGGCGGGGGAGGGAGACCCGGGGGGGCAGCAGCGCAGAAAGAGGGAGATTTCCACCAAGTGGGTGAAAGGGACGGCGCCCCCCTCCCCACGCCCCCCTCCCTCCGGCCCTCCCCTGCCCGGCGGGGCGGCGGGTCCGGCCGGGCAGAGGCGCCCGAGGGACCCTCTTCCCCCGGAAGGGACTCCGGAGACCCGCCGCCGCCCCGGCCTCGCCCCCTGGAGCGGCGCCGGGGAGGGCCGGGCACGGAGGCCCCGCGGAGGGTCCCGAGCGAGGCCGGCCGAAGCGGGCGCCGAGACCCCTCCCTCCCGCCCCGCCCCCCCGGCTCCCCCGGGGGGAGGGGCGCCCCCCGACTCACCTGCCGAGGCCGCCCCGCCCGCCCGCCCGGCCAGGCTGCACGCGCGTCCAACCGGCTCCGCGGCCCCCTCCGCGCCGGCGACGGGNACCCCCCCGCAGCCCCATTGCAAGACACGCACCACCCCCGCGTGTGGGGGGGGGGATTTGCCCTCCGGCCAGCCCTTCGGGGCCCCTTCAGCCCCTCGGCCGGCAGGGCTCGCGGGGGCCGGTCAGGGCAGCCCTCTGATGGACCGGGCCAGCGGTCGCCCCCCGCCCACCTGCCGGTGTCTGAAGCTGCAGGGAAAGCGGAGGATGGGGCGCAGCCTGGCCCCCCCCGCACCTCCGCCGGCTTTCCTCCTGGACGTAGCCCCGGGCCCTGGAGCAGCCCCCCTCCCACCCCAGAGGGCAGAGAGCGGGAGGGGTATTGTCTGGGGGGCGCTGGGCTTATCAGGAGGGAAGTGCAGCCAGGGCAGACCCCCGTGGTGCTGGGCTACCAGCCCTGAGGGTGCGGTGGGTAGAGGGAAGGGCCGGCTCTCTCCCCCCTGTTGTGTTGGAGAGGCAGAAGTTGTGACACAAGACACAAGGGCAGGAATGGAGCAGGCCCAGCAAGGCGTCGGTTTCGGCTGAGCCCTGTGGGCCCCCCTTGCCACAGGTTCTGGGGGGCTGGGAGGAAATATGTGGAATGTGCGGCTGCAAAAGGAATCCGGAGGAACTGCCAGAAAACACCCATCTTTTACTGGAAGAGAGTCAAGAGCATTTACACACAATTGCCTGAATTGCAGGAACAGTGAAGGCCAACGAAGCCAGAGAGCGCAGCAGGGGGCCCTCCAATCCCCCACCCCACAAAAGCCGGTGATGTCACGGGTACATTCCTTCCACTCAGTCTGCTGCTTTCAAAATAATATTAAAAAGCTCTTGCTGATCTGCCGTCCGGCTCAGAGCAGCTCACAGAAAAACATAAACAAGAAGGGTGCATTTTTAAAAAATGAAAAAAACATCCAAAGGCCCCAGTGCAGAAGTCTGCTTTAGCCCCCTCCTCAGCTGTAGTGAACAGAGCAGGGCAGGCAGCCTTTTGGGGCCAACGGTTCCATTTCGGGGCAGCCTGCTCAGAGGGTGCAGCTTCTCCAGGTCAGAAAGAGAGCAGGGCAGCTAAGTTGGTTCGTTCAAAAAGAGAGCAGGGCAGCTAAGTTGGTTCGTTCAAGCCTTTGTGGTTTTGTTCTTCTGCCATCCTGGGTCGTTTTGCTGGTTCAGGAATTGCTGTGAACCCAGAAGGTGGTCAGTTCAATAGTCAAGTTATATATATCGGGTGTGGATGCAGCTAAGTGTCTGCATCGGTTTTCTAGCAACTTCAAAGCTGGGTCGATTTTAGAACTGCACCACCTGCTAAGCTACCCAGGAATGGAACCAAAGCTTACAGAACCAAGTTTATCGTTTCTGGTTGCAGCACTGGAATGGAATGTGTGGGTGCCCTGGGGAAAGGGGGGGAAGAGAAACTGTCAGGAAAGGGAAGGAGGACAGGAGCCCCCAGTTGTCTTAAGGTCAGAGGAAGAGACTTAGGAAGGACCCTCCCTATGTTATCAGGCTCTAAAGGGGGGGGGTGGATTGTACTTTCATACTTGCAAGATTCTATGTAGTCAGCTTACATTGAAGTAGAATTGATTCATCTAGTTGTGTTTCCTGTCTGGCTTATCTTGGAAGGCCAACAAGCCCCTAGATTTTAACCCAGTTAAGTGTGTTTTGTGAAACTGGTTAAAATGTTGGGTGGGACGGGGTGGGGTGATTAAAGTCCAGAATGGAAAAAAAACTGTAGGACACAAAACAAAAAGGGTCTTAGAATACCTATCCATCATTATTCAATCAATTATACAGCCCTCTAATAAATTCCAATTAACTAGCTTAATGGGTTTGGCAAGTTAAAGATAAGAAGAGGGAAGGTGAGGCTTGGCAAGGCGGCTGCAAGTGGGAACTGTTTTAAGCAGCAAAGGGAGAAAGCTGCCAGTCGGGCAGGCAAGGCCATCTGCAGACAGACGGTGGATGTCTCCGTTCAGTGACACGCAGGGGAACCGCCCAAACGTTAGGAAGCAGCTTCGACTCCAGGTTTAATTTTGCTGTTGGTCACTTTGGTTTCTCCTGGGCTGAAATCAACAGCAATCAAATTGACAAATTGCTGCCAGTTTCGAGTGAGCCCCAGGGCCACCCAGGATGGGAAGGAGCACACGCAGCCCCCTGGGGTGGGAGCAGCCCTTGTCAGCACCACGCAGGATGGGCCCCGGCCCCGAGTGGGCTAGCTCAGGCCCAGTGTAATGGCCCAGTTCTCTTGTGCTGCAAGAGGAGCGAGGCTCACCCATAGCTTCCGGCTGTGCTGAGCTGCCACCACAGCCCAATAAACCCAGAGGGCACCACTGGGCGTGTAGGCAGCCCCTGGAAAGCTTCACCAGAGAAGCAGATTCAGAGGTGAGTGGGAGTCGGTCCCCTCCCGGGGCTCTTGGCTTCTCGTGGTCTTCCAGCTCACACGTGGCTGGGCAATTCGCCTGCTCAGGTCCATTGCAGCTGGCAGGGCGAGCAGATGTCTTTGTGCCACCAGCAGAGCGGCTCTGCCCATCACAGCCAGCAAGACGCTCTTCAAAAGAGCCCTCTGAGGCCTCCAGAAGGAAGGTTACAGATGCCTCCGAGACTGGGATTTTAAAAGAGGACATCTGTCCCGTCTAGAAGAAATTGACAAGTGGAGATGTCAAGCCACTGCATCTTTGCCCAGACCATCCCAGCCAATTTAGCCCAAGAGCAGAAGACGGGATAACAGAAGTCTCCAAAATTTCATCACGAGGCCTGTGAGTAGTTCTCACCACTACTTCACTCTACCGTTAGAAAGAAGCTGCACAGTTCTGCAAGAGGGTGTATGTGCCAGGAGACATCAGGGCAAGACTTAACATTTGCTCACAGACACCTGGGCATCAAGGCTCTCTGCCCTGGCAGACGAGACGTTATCTGGCCCCAGGTCCAGAGGGCAGGTTGGGCCCAAACCAAAGTCACCCTTTCGCCTGAAGAACCAGACACCAATTCTAAAGCACAGCGAGAGTTAAAAGTTACGGTCTGGAAATTCTTCGAGGCGTTGGGACTTGGGCAGCTCACCATTCCAGAAGGCACCACGAAGCCTTCCTGGCGCCAGGGGATCCTTGAGGGCAGCAGGAGACCCGCTCCTGGGGACGGCCAAGTCAAGGCCACCTCTAAATCCCATCAAGGTGCCGGGGGCTGCGTTGGGCCATGTGCGCAACGCCTCAAGCACTGCTCAGCTAAAAAACACGCTGCGTGGGAGGCGAGGGGGAAAATCCCCCCCCTCTGTTGGATGTCAGAGACCGGGAGGCAGTTACAAGAAACGCCCCTCTGAGGTTGCTTCTGCCAAAAGGGGAAACAACATGTGTGTGTTTCCACAGAAGGGAACATGCATCTGTTAATTTCTTGTTAAATACAAAAAAATGTTGATTGCAGACAATTTTTCAGATTTTTTTTTTGTTCAATTGCATCACCCTTATACTATATATTGCTAGAATAAAGATAAAATATTAATATATCCACGCATGTAAAAGAAAATAAAACCTTACACGGGGATGGTTTTTTTAATGACTTTCCCAGGCTGCTCCGCATGGGCTGCTGTCCTCCCCCATCCCCAGAAGGGGAAACAGGCTGGTTTCTGGCTGGAATGCCCTGCTGCTAAACCAGGGGGAAGAGCGCCCCCGTGTGGGGGAGAGGGGGAAAGCCCCAGGAGAGCATTCCACCTGCTGAGAATCCCTGCAAGGACCAGGCGGTCCTGCCCCCCCCACACCCAAACTGGGCAGGGGAGAGGGGCAGCCGTCGTGCCCAGAGAGCCAGGCCCCCCTGGGGAACCTAAAAGCAGCCTTGTTGGATCAGGCCCAGGCCCATCAGAGGGAGTCCAGCATTTTGTCTTCTATGGAGACCAACCAGCTGCCTTTGGGGTGCTCTCCAGCAGGAAATGGAGATCCCCCCCTTCCCCCCCCCCGCCCTGCAAGTGGCTCTGGAGGGAACGTGGAGCCTTCGGCCTTGGGCTGAGAGCAAGACCCCTGCAGCATGTGAAGCAATGACAGGCTTAACGTGCCGCTAAGGTCATCATGGCTTCCACTACCAACTCGGTTACCAGGATAGCCCCACCAGGCCAGAGTGGGAAGTGAACTGAGTCAGGGCTTGACAAAGGCCTCCTGGAGACCAGCAGCTCCAGGCCTGAGGAAGGAAAAGACGCCATTTGGGGGGTAGTTTCTGCTGGCAGGAACTTCTCAATTTTTTATTTATTTATTTATTTAACAAATGTATATTATATTTCAGAGGTGACTCCTGGCAGCTTACAACATTTATAGATCGTGCATAATTTAAAAAAAACCCATAAAAAATCCCCCCCACCCCACCCTGGCAGAGCCACCCCATCCCGTCAGCCGGCCGATCGGCCCCGTCTCCATCCGTGATGATTCAGGAGAGGATGAAGCCCAGCCGGCCGATCGACCCCGTCTCCATTCATCAGGAGAGGATGAAGCCCAGGTGCCCGGGAGACGCCATCGAGAAGAGAAAGGTCTTTTATTTCGGAGGGCTCTGGGGCAGACCCTCCCCTCGGGGGCCTCTGCCTGCCTCCCTCCCTCCCTCCCTCCCGGCCTTCCAGCCATCAGGCCTCCAGGTGCCTGTTGAGGCGGCGCAGCTTCTCCTTCTTGTTCCGGTTCCCGTGTCTCTTCCACGGCTTCCCGGCTCCATCGGCCGAGCCAGGTCCGGAAGGGAGGTGGACGGCCGTCTCTGCTGGGCAGCCCACTCTGGCCCGGTTGCCTCTGGTCAGGGCCCGGACGTTCTCCTGGAAGGCAGGCGAAGCCTTGAGGCCCCGTGCAGGGACAGGCAAAGGCCCAGCCCAGTGCCGCACCAGAAGGGGCTGCCGGCCGGGTGGACACCGGAGGCCCCACCCTAACCCTTCCCGAGAGGCAGCTTCAGCAGGGCAGGAGGGGACCCCGGGCGAGGCTTATAAGGGCAGCTCCAGGGAAAAGCCCTCTGGGCAACCAACCTTCGTTCCCCCCCACCCAGCCTCTGCTCAGCCCCAATAAAAACACACAACCACTTTAGAACTAGTCTGTGTGCGCCTGTTGGTGTTGAGACCTTGTGAATTTTATTGTGTTGCCGTGGCTGGGTTTATTTTAAATGCTTAAGTCTGTCAGAGCCAGGTCGTGTTTGCACGTGTTAACTTGGTTAGCGTTAACCCTGCTTAATTTAGGCTTCCTTCAATCTGCACAGTTAGCTCCTCTGAAGTGACCTTCTGGGTCAATGTCTTGGGGAAGCCAGGCAAGGTTGTGTGTGTGTGTGTGTGTGTGTGGGGTCCTCAAAAGGAGAGGTGGGACTGGGTGGGGGACGGAGGCCTGCAGGAGAGGCAAATGCCAGGGCAGCAGGTTCATCTGGGTAATTCCAGCACCCCCCGCCCCCTTTTTAAATTCTGGAGACCGATTCTGTCTGAACCCCGTTAGGGCAGGAAGACGAGGGGGGCAGCGGGCACATCAGCCCCGGCCGTTTGCAGCAGCATCCAGGCCTCACTGAAAGCTGCTCTGTTCAGGGACGCAGCCCCACCCACCGCAGCACGGAGTGGCAAGACCAGGACCAGCGCCCCCCCCTTGCCTCACCTGGTGGAAGAAGGCCAAGTCCACCGGGTTCTCCGTCTGCTTCGCCCTGGGGCCCCTGCCAGACGGCTGCTGCCCGTTGTGCTGCATTGTTGCTGCTGCTGCTGCCCCTTGGCTGGGCCGGAGCCTCTCGAGCCCCGACTGGAAGAGCTTGGCATCCACGCCCGGAGGCGGGTGGCAGTAGAGCAGCTTGCCCTGCAGGGAAGGCCAGGAGGAGAAGCGTTCAGAAGGAGCCGCCTGCCCCCCGGGGGAGCAAGGAGCCGTGTCCTCGGGTTCCCCTAATCCTTGGCCTCCCCGTTCCTGGGTATTCCTCGCTTTCCGCCTGGGTTCACACATTGGGTTAGAGCGGTGCAGTTCGGTTTGGGGTAACGTGGGAACCCAGGAGTGTGGTTTCCATAACAGCCCTGAGTAAAAGCAGCCAAGCCAGAGCCGAGGGCAACGCCTGTGCCCGACATGTGGGCTACGTCAACGGTTTTTCTGGGCAGTTGCTGCAAACATCCAGCTTCTGTGTCTGTTCTCGGAAATACCTTCCTATCTGGATCAGAAATAGCACCAGCCATAGCAGACGTGTGGCACTTCATGGCGCTGAACAGCCCTCTCAGTCTAAGCGGCTTACGGAGTCAGCCTCTTGCCCCCCAACAATCTGGGCCCTCATTTTACCGACCTCGGAAGGATGGAAGGCTGAGTCAACCTTGAGCCGGTCAGGATCGAACTGCCCAAAGGCTGATAGTAGGCAGTCAGCAGAATGAGCCTGCAATACTGCATTCTAACCACTGCACCACCGCGGCTCTTATCCTGGAGTACCGCAAAAGAGGCTTCTCCTTCCTTACGAGTATTCCTTACTGAATAGTGGGGGGGGGCTCTCTGGGGGGGTTGGCTTTGCCTCCTGCCAGGCCAAAGAGGTGGTGCAGAGACCTCCCGCTCAAGCAGAACTGCCAGCCCCCGTGTCAAAAGGAGGCACCCTCTGCACCCGGCACTTTTGAAAAGTTAGGGGCCGGCTCTGCTCCAAGGCCAGCACCAGGGCTCAGGCACCCCAAAACGCACCGTGACGTAGTCCTTCAGCACGAGACGGGCTGAGCGCGGCTGGTCTGGCTGCCCGTGATCCGTCATGAAGCCCCTCATGCCTGTGTGGAGGGGAGGGAGAAAGCGAGAGGCCGGGGGTCACCATACCTGCAGGACAAGCATCTTGGGGGGGGGGAGTAAGCCCAGGCCCCAGAGCCTTTGCTGGGGAGACAGGGGGGGGGCAGCACAGAGCTTAGTCTATCCCAGGATCTGGGCCCTATCAAGGCTTTGTACTGGCATGGCAATTAGACGCTCCCCACTCCCCCTTCCAAGGAGACCTTGGGTGGAGGATCAGATTTACTGAGGAGGAGGAGGAGGAGGAGGAGGAGGAGGAGGAGGAGGAGGAGGAGGAGGATGCATCATTCCCCGTTAAGAGCTTCCCAGAATCTGCCCTTGGGGAGTGACAATCCCCTTCCTCCCCTCTGTGTCCTCAGCCAGAAAGCTGTTCCCAGCCCGAGGGGGTGTGTGTCCTGCTGTTTTCTCTGATGTCCCACCTGTCCCACCCCACCCACCCTTGGCCCCAACCCCCGAGGTCGCCCTCCAGACCAGCGGTCTAAGCTGCAGTCCCTGGCCTGGTCTCCCTGGAGCTTGTGGACTCAACATATTCAGATCCCTCCCCCACCCACCCACCCATCCACCCACAGGCTCTCAGGCCCACCCACGGGGGTGTTTACTCACAGCCCAGGGCCGAGAGAAGCTCCTCTGAGGTTGGCGTCCGGTCAGGGTCCTCATCCTCGCGTGGCCGGAGGATGCTGATCCCATAGGTGGCCTCCAAGACTGGCCGAGGAATCCGTTGGCAGACGTGGGGGAGTGAAGGAACCACCTTTGGGGCAAGGGCCTCTTTCCCTCTTGTGAGACCCCCCCACCTCCTCTCCCCTCCCCACTCTAGGAAAGCTGAGCTCCATCTGGGTGAGGCCAGCACCTTCCCCTCTGCCTCCCAGCTGTTTCCAGACATGGGGGACTCTCCGGCCAGAGGTCCAGAGACCGGTCCAGAGCCCTCTGCCTCCCTTATTCAGGAGACTGACTTTTACGCCCAGCACCAGCTCTCCGAGGGAGAGACCAGCCCCCCCCCACACACGAAGGCTACGAGGAATACTGGCAGCGTCATTCACAAGTTCTTTCCTCCCTTCCCCGCCCAACCGGCTTCTCCCTTGCCTGCCCCCCCCCCAGTACACCTCCCCGAGAAAGGATATGAGGCTGACGGGGGGGACGTGGTCCCGCAGCTGATCGATGGGCAAGATGCCGCTGCAAACCATTTCGGCTTTGGTGGAGACAAAGGAGGGCATCACCAGCCCAGGGCAGTCGCAGAGGCAGAGGGAGGGCTCCACAAACAGCGTCTGCCAAGGCCCCTCCCCAGCTTAGAGCAAGCCTCTCCCTCCTGTGGGGGAGGAGGGGGCAGGCCGGCTTCCCCCACAGCAGAGCCAGGAGGGCTCCACAGGCCTTCCCATCCCGGGACTCCTGCCCCCCCTTTTACACTCCCTGGGGAACCAGCAAGGGCCCCCTGGCCCCCTCCTGGGCTCTCCAAAGGGGAGAACGAGGCAGCCAACGGGGAGCAAAAAGGGAAACCCAGGGAAGCAGCAGACCAGGGCACACCTGCGCCAGGGCAGATGCCAGGCCTTTCCCGGATGGAGATTGGGGGGAGGGGGGGCCTCACTGCCACGGGGTGACCAAGCAGGAGGAGGCAGGAAGGGGTCTCCGGCCATCAGCCCAGAGGGCTCCTCGCAGTACCTGGAAGTGCTTTGTGCGTCCTGGCGTGGCAGAGACGGACACCTTCTTCTTCCCGAGGATGGTGTTGATGGTCGAGCTCTTCCCTACATTGGGGTAGCCCACCTGGGAAGGAAGGAAGGAAGGAAGGAAGGAAGGAAGGAAGGAAGGAAGGAAGGAAGGAAGGAAGGCAGGCAGGGGGGGAGGTGGGGAGGGAGGAAGGGAGGGAGGGGAGGGAGCAGACACTGGTCACTCCAAGGAGCTCAGCCGGGTTGTCTTTGTGTGAGCTGCCTGCTTTTATTCCAGCCCGGTCAGGGCCATTCCTGGGAAAGGCTGAGGGTGTCGGGAAGGGCCAGGGCGAGGGTGCCGAGTGGGGGAGGGAAGCGGCAGGAAAGCAGCCCCCCCCCAGGAAGGAAAACCTCCCTAAGAAGAGGCGGCGCCTGAGAAGCCCTCGGTGACCCAGAGGGGCGAAGGACCCCTTTCCATGGGGTGGGGGGGGCTGCACAGCCACCTTTTGTGGAGGTCTGGACCGGGGTCTCTGCCCCCAGCAGGAACCTGGGCTGAAGCCCCTCCCTGGGCTCTAAGATTCCAGGAATTGAAGGGTGCAGAGGAAGTATATATATATTTTTCCCCCACAGGCTGTGAGGAAAGCTTAGGGGTGCAAGAAGAAATACGCCAAAATGGGGGCCTGAGTGCAGGAAGTGTAAGAACCGTTTGTGGAAGGGAAATGAGTAGAGGCGCCCCCAAGGCCCAGCAGCCCAGCCCCCTCTGGGCCTCCCGTCCTCAGCCCGGTCACCGTAACTCAGCCAAGAGGAAAAGTGCTCGGTCTCCCCCCCACTCCCCCCCCACCAGAAGCCTTTTCCAGCGCTGTGAGAGAGTCCAAACTTCCCCCCAGGAAAGCCTTTGGCCGAGTCCACCTGGGACCAGGAAGGCCCCCCCCCCGGTCTCTCCTGGCAGCAGCCCTGGGGGGGGATCCCTTGGAGGCCTTGCCCACCTCACCCCCCCCAGCCTGCTCCCACCTGCCCCCACCCAGAGGGAGGGAGGGAGGGAGGCTCGGACAGGCACCCCCCCCAGCGTGTCCCCAGCGCCACCATCCACTCACCAAGCCGACGGTGAGCTGCCCGTCTCTGACCTTCTTCCTCCCAGCGTGAAGAGTTTCAAATATCTCCAGGAGCTCCTCTCTTTGGACCAGGCGGCTGCTGTTTCTGACGGGGGGGCCCTGGGGGGGTGCCGGTTGTGAGAGCTCCGCCCTGCTTCTCCCCAAGGGCACAATGGGGCTCTCTGGCTCCCCATCTTCAGAGCAAGTCAGCCAGGCTTCCTCCTCCTCCTCCTCCTCCTCCTCACAGTCCTCATACACGTCTCCGTCCTCCTCCCTGTCGCTCTCCCGCTGGGTGCCGGGGGGGCTCCCCGCTCTTCCGCTGGGGGTCAGCTGCTCCTCTCTTGGGCCAGCACCCTGGCCAGCCGGGTCTGCCACTTCCCTGGTTCCCAGCTCCTGAGCAGAAGGAAAGAGGAGCCCTGGGATCAAAAGCTGCAGAAGGTTGCCAGAGGCCCTCCTAGGACCAGCCTCCCCCCCCCAAACAGGCTGAGTTCCCACCCAATGCATTCCCTTGCAAGGGGGGGGTTGTTGCTTGAAAGGCCTTAATCACCCAGGGGGCACAGCTGCCAGATGCCAGGGCTGCCACACAGGCTGCTCTCCCCAACAAGCAAGGACCCCAAGAGAAGCCGGGGGGAGGGGCAGGGGGACCCCAGCGATCCACTTGGGTCACGCGAGGGGCTCGCAGGGCAGGAGGTTTAAGGCCGGCACCTGAAGCAGCTGAAAGTTTGGGCGCCAGGTAACCCTCTGATCTTTGGGAAGCCGAGCGGGGCTTCTTCGCCCGGCCTCCTCCCAGCCCCCCCCCTTACCTCAGGGCTGGCCCCCAGCCGGTTCCCCTCTGCCAAGGCCGACCAGAAGACCACGCGGACCCCTTCCTTCTGAAAGAAGCGGGCCCAGGCCGAGCGCTGCTCCTCCCCCAGCAGGTCGGCTTTGTTGAGCAGGATGAGGTTCTCCTTCTCCGGGCTGATTTCTTTAGCGTAGCATTCCTGCAAGATCCCAAGCGGCAGGAGAATGAAGGGAGGGGATCCCCTCCCTTGACAAGGGGCTGGGGAAGAGAACTGGCAGTTGCCCTTCACGGGGGAGGGGGGTCCTTGGTGCCCTCTGGGCTCCTTTTCTTGCAAACGTTTCATGACGTTAACTAGGTGACATCATCTAGGCTACCTGGTTAGGGACATGAAACGTTTGCGAGAAAGCAAGCAAGCTCAGGGGGCACCAAGGACCCCTTGTTTCAACCCTGAGCAACAAACTCTCCTTCACTGGAGTTGCACTTAACAGGAAGAACCCCTCTGGGGCAGGAGCAAGTGCCCGGGCCATGGAGGACCCAGAACGTGAATGTGGGAATCCGGCCGAGAGCATTCGGGCAGGCAGGAAACAAAAGAAAGCAAATACTGTGGATCTGGAGGGCCCCTCCTGGCCCCGATTTATTCTTAATGGAGGAGAGGCAAAGTAAAAGCCCCGCCCGGCCAGGACAGCAACTTCCCAAAACCTCCTCAGAAACGTCCAGAGTTTTGGAGAGACCATCGAAACCAGAGGCTCAGGGAATCACCAGCCGAGTTCTCACGACCAGACACCACTAGGTCACAGGAAGCCCAGGAGAGCCGGGAGCCATTCAGAAACAGGGCTGTGCAAGGGCAAATACCACACAAAAAGCACACCAGCTTGGAAGGCCAACTAAGAGCCCCACTGAGGGTTTCCTGGCTCTATCCGTGGAGGGAAAGGATGGGACGGACCCATGGCTAGGAGGGTAACAGGTGAAGGCAACAGTGCTCATCTCCAGCTTTGTTTCCATTTATTCCTTAAAGGGGAACTGTGTTTAAGTGGACATAACAAGAAGAAAAGACAAAAAAAGGACAAGAGAAAGGAATGGCAACCCAACATGGCTGCCCAGGGAACACACGTCAGTGATTAGGGTCCAGCTGAAAAGAAGCGCCCAGAGCAGAGCACGAGGCTCCCACCTGGACTCCATTGAAAGGCTGGAAGATAATCAAACCTGGAAGGACGCCATCGGGACACTCCTGAGACTTGGGAGGGTCTCACAAGCCACACTCAAGAGCAGAGACCCACAAGCTGAGCCTCAACGGGGACAAACGCCGAGTGCCGCGTCATCTGGGTGTGGGGAGGGGGAAATCCCCTGGATGGGAACATTCTGGGCCACAAAGGATCTGTGGAAAGGATCTTGGTGCTTTGGGGGGGGAGTCACCATCCTACTGTGAACCAAGGGTATGATGCAGACACAGCCACTAGAGAATGTGGCCAAGTTAGTGTTCCTCTCTAACCTGCATTGCTCAGATTGCACCCAGAAGCCAATCCTGAGCACCTGCTAGGAAAGACGTCAAAAATCAAGCAAAACTCAAGGACAAAATCAAGGGGGCCAAACTGACAGGAAGGAAGTTCAAAAGTCACATTAGAAAGGATGACTTCACAGAAAGAGTCGTGGAAGCTGGGAACCAAGTTCCAGCGGAGGTAGTGGGTCGATCGCCAGAAACTGAGTTTAAACATGCCTGGGAGAAACACACGTCCATCATCCGACAAAAAATTAAAAATAATTTTAAAATGATAAATAAATAACAGCAACAACAAAACTTAGAAAGGCAGACTCAATGGCCTACCATCTCTTCTACTGTCACTTTTCTAGGTCCCGAGGAGAGCAGCCAAAACGGGCCGGAAGGGAAGATTTATGAGGGGCAATAGGAGAGGCGGGGGGGGGGGGCTTGTTTGGTCTGGAGAAGAGAAGGCTGCAGAGACGAGAAAGCTGCCCTTAAATATTGGAAGGGCCATTGTGGGGAAGACGGGGCAGAAGTGCTCAGAGGTATTCCAGAAGACAGAACAAGCGTCAGAGGGTTTCAGCCACAAGGAAGTTGATTTTGGCTGGAGCTCAGGAAATGTTTTCTAAGAGTAACAGCTGTTCAGCGACGGAAGAGAAACTTCAGGAGCTTTGAAAGGCCGTCTGTTGGGGATGCTACCTGGGGGGGGGGAAGAGGGGGGGAGTCCTGCACTGGGCACAGAGTTGGGCCAGAATTCAGGGCTCTCCAACGTTGGCAACTTCACGACCTGCGGACTTCAACTCCCAGAATGCTGGCTGAGGAATTCTGGGAGTTGAAGACCACAAGTTGTAAAACTGCCAAGATTGGAGATGACGCCCAGACTAGACTATCTCCAGAATCAGATGGTTCTGCAGTCACGGTCATGAAAGGATGAGTGGCCTTCAGGCGGGAAGTCAGAGCCACAAAAACATCCTTCTTGTTTCCGAGGGAGAAGCCGCCTCTGTTCAGTCACACGAAGTGATGCCAGCTTATATTTATAAACTCTTGTCACCCTGTGACATCAGATGGATGATGGATGCCACCAAGCACGGTCCTCCCTCCGAGGGGAATTCCTGATCCGCTTGCTGAGAATTTTCTCCTTCAAGTGACAGGAGGAGGTCAGCTATCCCATAGTAACCAACAGGAAAAGTGTAGTGAAAGAACTGGAATAGTGGAAAGATTGGAGGAATGGCACTCTCTAGCACTGGATTTCTTGAAGGAAGCCAAATCTGCATGCAGCTGAACGTGTATCTTGGGCTTAATTCCAGTGCTAGATAGTCCAACTGAGCCCCCCGCTGCTCACGACTGTAGCCTGCAAGACCCTCCTAAGTCTTAAGAGTATCCCGATGCCCCTTTAACCCTCGTCCATCCCCTTACGGAGTCCACGTTGGACCCTTTGCTTCTGGGCACTTTTCAAAGCACTGACCTATGTTCCCTGGGCAGCCAAATTTCTTTTGTCCATTTTGGGGGGGGGGTTACGTCCGCTTAAGCACAGTTCCCCTTTCAGGAATAAATGGAAATGAAGCTGGAGATGAGCGTGGTCCCCCTCACCCGTCCCTGTGCTAGCAGTGATTGGCAAGAAACAAGAAGCCCTAGAGGAAGAAAAAGGCGCAGGTCTGGCCCCAAAAGACAGGGGCCGGAGCTACAGAACCCGAGGGAGGAAAGCGAAGCCCAGAACGAAGATGGCGGAGGATTTATTTGCTTATCCAATCTGTGCGCCACCCGTCTGGGCGGGGGTGACTCTAAGGGTGAAAAAGGGTTTCCGTAGAGCTGCCCAAGGGAAAAGGATCTGCACACCAACCCTGCTCCATGGGGAAGTCCAAATACCCACAGGTAACAAAGAAAAGGCAGACCTGTTCAAGGCCTATTTTGATTCGGCCTTCACTATAAAAAAAAAAAAAAAGCCACGGGGAGCCGGGTCGAAGGCTGAAGCCGAGAGAAGAGGGGTCCGGGAACGCCTCCCCCAACCTCCAGGGGGGGCCTGAGGAGCTGCACCGCCAAAGGAGCCAGGCGAAGGATGGGACGGTCCTCTCTATACTGGAAAGGCCTTTGGAACGGAAGGGGGGGCCAAAGAGCTGGAGGATGTCCCCGAGAGAGCAGAGGAGCAACGGAACTGGGAGTCTGTGGAAGTGGCCTTGGGAGACAGACGGGGGGGGGGGGAAGGCCTGCAGCTGGAAGAGAGGCCGGGAAGCCTTTCCCCCAGGGACCCTCCTCTCTCTTCAGTCCCTAGAAAATGAGGGAGGGTCCCTTGGGAAACGCTTTTTTTTGCCCCCCTGCAGACCAGGTTGCTTCCTGTCAGAGGACCACCTGAGCTGCGGACCCTCCTCCCCTCACTGGAGGCCCTGCCTGCCCAGCATCACAGAGAAGGATCTGAAAGCACTTTGACAAAATGTAATTGCCAGAAATCCGCCTGGGTCCCTCAAGGATTTTTTTTTTCCCTTTTTGCTGGACTAATCCTCTTTCATTTTTTGGTTTGCTAATGTACATAATAGACGGTTAAGAAGGCTATGACTTAATACACCATCATTAGGAAAATAATCCTAAAAATAAGAGGAGTTGGATAATGGGACCACATAGCCCATCATGAGGCTAGATTTTCTTTCAGCGGACCTCTTAAGGCAAAGACTAAACAGGCTTTTATTGCTGCAGGAAGCCGGGACTTTGTCCCAATGGTCTCTAAACAGCCCCTCTGAGCTCCGTCATGCCCTGATTCATACCCTTCACTAGCTACTAGCAGGTCCATTACTAAACGATACATCATCGGGCCCAAATTGGGACTACCCGTCATTGCACGCAGGGTCGATTACGAAATCTAGCATTACTGAGGAAGTGCAAGTCACAGCCAATTTTGGTGTGCAGAGCTGGAACCGGAAGGAGCAGAAGGCAACACTGGACCCCATGACGATGTACTCATGTGCACCAGGAAGCGCCACCGGCCTTCCGGCCTCACCGCTCTCAGATCCATCGCCATCCGGAGCCATCCGGGTGCTGTTAGGACCCCTGGGGCTCTCTCGGCTGCTGTATCCTGCGGGCAGCCTCAAGAGATCAGAGGAAGGCGCCCGGGAGGCACGAGAGCTATGGAGATGCCAGAGATGAACGTTTCCACTGCCAGAGGAAACCCTAAACCTCAAGTGATGCAGGGCTTCCTGCCTGAGCAAGGGGTTGGACTAGGAGAGGCCGTAGCACCTACTCTTCTTCCACCAGAGGCTGCTGCTTCAGCCATTCTGCTTTCACATCTACCAATTCACGTGCTCCGTTGTGACAGATAAGAAATACTTTCCTGCCCATTTCAGGAGTCAGACCCCCCCCTTAGAGCCCCTTGGTGGTTTATCTGGGCTCTTGTTAAATGCCACCTATTTACGGTAAACCATGAACCAATCCCTCCCGCCGGTCCCCCCAAAAACAGAGGCAGGCATCTACGCGTATCTGAGCAGTGGAGTGGCCATCCTGCTGGCAGGCTGGTGGCTTTCGGTTAGTTGTGTGCAACACCCCACAATGTTCAGTTTTCCTCCCCGAGCGTGCCAATCTGCAGGGCTCGCCTGCAATTTTCCAAAACTGGACCTTTGGGATCAGGAAGGGATTTGTCACAGGCTGGATACGGCCCAGCAGTGGAAACAGGATGTTCTTGGATCCCTGGAACATTCCGTCCCTGCAAGGCTGACCAGCTTCACCTGTCCCCGGTTCCAGTCCCCAGGGGAGCAGTGGGTCACACCCCACAATTTTCAGTCAGAGGGACATTTTCCTAGATGGAAGCACCAGGGTGGGCATGAACAGATGCAGCCACTGGGACGGCTGCCCGTTTTATGGACGTGGCCTGTCAGGAAGACAGGATTTCTTGCTCCCTGCGCATCTTGTCTGCTTGTTCTGGTGACAAAATATTTTTTCGTTTCTCTGTCAAACCCAGAGGAAATAACAGGGGGGGGGGGACCCTGGGTTCAATGTGCACCCAGGCTCCATGGTGTGCTGCCTACTACACAGATGCCCCTTGCCTTGGTGAAAACTGGAGTGAGCTTGCCTAATGGCTGCTAAAGGGAAAAAAGAGGCTGCTGCAGGTGAAAAACCTCTGATGCGCAGCTAACAAAAAAGCGCTTAGTCCCAGCCAGCCCCTCGGGGAGAAAAGACCACCTAGCAAAGCAGCTCTGCAGCCCTTGGACTCTCAGCCTCCATCCGAGTAACTGAAGTTCAGCGTTCCTCTCTTCTCCAAACCCCGCCATCTCCCCTCCCTTTGCTCATCTTTCTCCCCTGCGTGGGGCACCGACTGCAGCCAGGGGGCCCCTTCAGGAGTCCCAGCCCCGCAAAGGGAGCCCTTCACGCTCTGGGAGGAAGAGGAGGGGAGCTCGGCCCTGCCTGCTCAGCTGAAGGACGGCTAGTCCTCTCCCTCCCAGAGAGAGCTCAGCGTCTCCGAGGGCTCCCTGAAAGAGCTGGACGGGATCGGGAATCCCCTGAGAGGTCATCTCGCCCGCCCCCTGTGGTCAGCACACAGGATCCATCAGACCATCTGAAGACCGCCAGCAAAGGAGATCCATCGCTCGATCACCTCCAACCCCCTCCCCCCGCCACCCATCCCAGAGCCAGGCACAAAGCTGGGAAAAAGTTAAGCCAGGCCTAAATGTCTCCGTGAGGCCCTCGGCTGACTCAGAAAGGTTGCCATGGGAACACAGCCAGCTCGTGACCCTGAAGGGCCACACTGTGCTCTGCCTTCCTGCCTTCTTCAGGCCCAGGGATGCAGGGACTCCGACAGGCCTGACCCAGCCCTTCCCCAACAGAAGGACCCACCCTCAGAGTCACAAGGGCTCCGGCAGGGGTCAAAGGAAGCCTCCTGCTTCTGTTAAAATAGCCACACCTGCCCAGGTTCTTCCCCCCCCCCCCCAAAGCCTTTCAAACCGTCTCAGAAGCGCCGGTCTGAAGTCACATGGCAGGTTCCAAATTCAGTGGGCCTGCCGGAAAACCACACTGCCCTCACTGTAAAACTCCCTGGCGGAGTGTTACAATATCCTGCCTGTCTCAAAAGAGCCAGCAATTCCCTGAAGTGCTGAAGTTCCCTGAAGTAAAAAAAGATGTTGAGACTCTTCAAAGAGTGCAGAGAAGAGCAACAAAGAGGATCAGAGGACTGGAGGCTAAAACATATGAGGAAAGGCTGCTGGAATTGGGGATGTCCAGTTTAATTAAGAGAAGGACGAGGGGGGACATGATAGCAGCCTTCCAGTATCTCAGGGGCTGCCCCAAAGAAGAGGGAGTCAAGCTATTCTCCAAAGCGCCTGAAGGCAGGACTAGGAGCAACGGATGGAAACTAATCAAGGAGAGAAGCAACCTAGAACTAAGGAGAAACTTCCTGACAGTGAGAACAATTAACCAGTGGAACCACCTGCCTCCAGAAGCTGTGAATGCTCCAACACTGGAGGTTTTTAAGAAGAGACTGGACAGCCATTTGTCCGAAATGGTATAGGGTTTCCTGCCTGAACAGAGGGTTGGACTAGAAGACCTCCAAGGTCCCTTCCATCATCATCATCATCATCATCATCATCATCATCATCATCATCATTCTGAGCTGTTGTGTATGTCGGATGCAGTCTTTGGAAGAAGCCAAAACACGCCCTTGCTTTCTTTTCTATTCCCACCCTAATTTTGGCCAGGAGGCAGGAGAGCTGGCCTGGCCTGGAACACGGGGGACTTTTAGTGGCTTCTAGTGCAGAAAGTGGGGCTGCTGCCTTTGTGCAGGCGCCTCAGTTGGTTTTACCTACCAGGTCTCGGCACCTGAACAGGAGGGGGTTCCTGGCATCCACAATCTGAACCACAACATCGCTGCAAAAGAGAAGGCAAGGGACGCTATTTCCCCGGCTGAAAGCACATCTCACTCTCGCCGAGGACGGAGGACCCAGGGCAGCCCTGGCTGGGATCCCAGCACTGGAGCCCCAGGCAGCACCCGGCCGCCACACAAACACAAAGCCTGCAGGCAGGCAAGGGAAGCCCCCCCTGCTTGTTCCCAAGGCTGCTTCTTCACGGCAGGGGCTCCTCGCCGGGGCCACCGTGCTCAGGCTCTGCCCAGGGCATCCTGTCCACAAGGAGGCCCCTTTTCGGAGCGGTCACCCTCCCACCTGCTCCGACAGGCCGCCTGAGCCACCCAGCAGAGAGCGCCGGCCTGGCCCTGGGAGCTCACTGGACCAGCACAATCAAAGGTCAGAGTTACCTTCTCTCCAGGACCCTCCAGAGCTGACGCCAGAAGTCCAAGTTTCGCTCAAATGGGGTCAGCAGGAGGTTCTCCTCTTCCTCCATCCTGTAAGAATGCAGGGGAAGAGTGAGTCCTGGGGATTTTAAGGAAGCACACTCAAGAGATGGCTTTCTAGTTAACAATCACTTTTTTAATTTAATAAACGATCTACCATGAGTTGAGGGCATAAATCCTGCAGAATAAAACACAGATCTGAAAGAGCAATTACGTGACCTCCACCACCACAGACCCAATGAGATGGCTGGCCCTAACCCAAACATTTCTTTCCTGATTCTGGCTTCTGCCAGTTTCCCCTGGAGGTGCAACTAGGAGCCCCCCCCCCGAAGAGATATTGGGAGGGGGGTCTTTTCCTTTGCAGAAGCAATCTTCTTTATTTGCTAACTTGGTCCTCAGGGCTGTTTCTACCATTTTATGAAAGCTTTGCTGTTATCTGAATGTTATTGAATGCTATGCTTTTCAGTTGATTTCACTTTAAGGCTGGGCCATGACAAAACAAGAAGCAGCACAAGGGCTTTTTTTTTTATTGCTTCATTTTGGATAATCTTGTTCAACGAGCAAACTTCCTCCTTCAGTCTTTGATGTTCATTATGTTGAAAACCTCTTGACATCAGCTGAAAAACCATCTCAAAGAAGCTCCCAACATGCCCCCATCAGCTGCTCTGTGGAGAGGGAAGTCTCTTTCTCTCCACAGAGAGAGAAAGGGCCTCTCAAACCTGCTCACGTGCTTTTAACTCGTAACTTGTCTGACTGTCTGGAAGTCTCTCGTTTTTTACTTTTGTAAACTGCTCAGACAGTTGTTGCCTGAAGACATAGCTTAAAAGGAGAAAAAAAAGGTCACGAAAAGCCATGGCTGCAAACCAATATCCATTAGAGCAGGGGTGTCAACTGCTGGACTGCGGGCCGGATGCACCATAGCAAAACCGTGCCCACCCCATTGCCGGCAATGGCAAAAAAGTCGGGACACGTCACGTGACGTTGCAAGCTCGACACCCCTGCATTAGAGCAAAACACCCAGTGGCACCAGCTGCTATAGAGACATGAAAGCTGGCTGGGTGACCTCGGCCCAGTCTCTCTCTCAACCCAACCCCCCTCATAGAGTTGTTGCTGTGGTGGGGAAAACAGGAGGAGGAGGAAGGATTAACTGCCTTGGGGTGGCCAAATACATACTTAAAAATGGACTGGACAGGGTTTTGAGACTTTTTCTGACCTCACATTAAACCTGGCTAGAGATTAAGGATGACCTCAGCCTTTATGACTCCTACAGCAGTCATGAGGACACTTGTTTAAACAAAGCCATTTGCCCACTGAGAACATTATCCGAGTGTAATTTCTGCTGCTGATTACATTCTTCTTTTCTGTAATGCTTGGGGGCTGAAGACCCGCCCAGGCCCTTTTGCCCAGTAGAAGGCAGCCTTGATTTTAAGACAGTCCCTTCCAAAAGGATTGGATAACGAAGAACTTCAACTGCCTCCATTTCTGTCTCTCCGACAGATATAAGAGAACCTTCCCAACCAAAATAAACGAACAGAAAATTTCATCTATCTCCCATTAAACAGACCACTTCCCAGGAGACTTTCAATAAAGGGTGGAGTTCTTCTTTTACATTTCCAACACCAAGCTCAAACTGTTCCCACAGTGCCAAGAGACTGACAGACCGGGCGTCCAGGAGTGTGCTGGGCATCCCTCCACCCTTCAGGACTGCATCATCTTTGTGGGGGAATCGCCACGGAGGGCCAATCCAGGCTGCAGAGGTTGACACGAGAACAGCCCCAAGTGCAAGATGAGTCTCGTGAGCTCCACTCCCACTCCCTCTCCTTCTCTCTCTCTCTCTCTCTCCCCTCGGCAGACAGAGCGTCCCCACTTAGTCTGGTCAGGGGCTCTTTGCTGACTCCGTGGCCAACTCCAGGGGAAAAGACTCACCACGCAAGCTGCCTCCTCCACCTCAGGAAGCTGTCTCTTTCAGCCTGCTCCAATGCCGCAGGGCTTGTTTGTTCGTCCCAGGGCGGCCTGGAAGAACCAGACACAAAATGAAAGAAAAAAGAGGGTTGTTAGCCTGCTGAACGCACCACAAAGAAACACTTGCTTCAGTGCACAAAATGATCCTGGGAGAGAGGCTGTTTTGGTAACGGAAACCAAAAGGTACTTGGTAGAGCAGCGTTTCCCAACCTTTCTGGGTTGGCAGCCTGGTGCTGGAGGGGGGAAGAGGGGACGGTTTTGTGCAAGGGGCAGGCGTGCACACGTGCACAGCTTCATTTGTGTGAGCCGCTTACGTGAGTGGTTGAGCTGTGCACACACATGCAGGTGCACACTGGCCGCTGCTCATGCAGCCCAGTTGGGAGTAGGCCACAGCCCGCTAGTTGTGTGGGGATGGACCCCTGTGCTAGAGGAAGGCTGAAGTCGGCCCCAACCAGAAAAGGAGAGAGCTGGACAGGCTGGGAAGTGACTTTCTGGTTGGTGAGCCTCTCAAGCAGTCCTTCCTGCCCCCCCCAGGGAAGATGGGGACCAACTTTTCGCAGGCAGCTTCTATGCTTGAGAATGAATAGCTACAAGGAACACGGAGGGAAAGAGAAACAGAACTCAAACATTTTGTATCTATCCAAAGTTCACGGGAGGATAGATTTCATGGAACACGTGAAAGAGCTGAAAAGCAAAACAAGTGATGGAAATTAAGCTTGAAGAGAGCTAGCTGTGAGCTGCCTACAGGAGATGCAGAATCATACAAGGGACCCTGGAGGTCTTCTAGCCCAACCTCTTCTCCTGCATAAAGTCCTTCCTTGGTGGCCTAGAAAAAAGGCAGGGCCAGTATAAGAACCCGTCCAACCTTGTCTTCCCCAAGGGCAAAGACCTCACCAAAAGGATTCCCTTCCTATCATTAATGCTACAGCTAATAAGTTTTCACCAAAGCAACAATCCATATTAACACACGTTACCTAGATCACCTCAAGAACACAAAATATCGCAAACTGCCGAGTTCTTAAAAATATTTCTCCAGAGAAAATGACTTTTTAACAACCAAGAAGAGGCAGGAAAAAGATGTCTCGCCTGTCATTATTTGTAACCAGAGGAGGAAACAGTGCAAGGCAGGCAAGATTTCAAGGCTGGCGGAGACGCCACACAAACGGTTCACAGGCCCTCCTCATTCCCACAACTGTTGTAGTAGAAATATAATATCTAGGTCTACACTCAAAGTATTCTTCAGGATGAAGCAAAGCTCAGGAAGACCTTGATAAGGATAAAACAAACAAAACGAGGCACTTTTTGACAGGGTCGCCTATAATTTTAGCCAGCTCACATTGAGCTGAGCAGTAAAGATGTTATCACCACCGCAGGGAGTTGGATCCAATTTGCAAGCAATCACAAGGCTGGAAAGAGGGACGGAGGCTTCAGGGGGAGCGAAGGGGGGAAGGATGGAGGGAAGGAAGGAAGGGGGGGTTGAGGCGAGCAGGACGAGGCCTGGCGGGGAGGAGCGGGGACTCCCACATCAGAGGCCAGGATCCGGCAGCAACTTCAGCCCCCCCCCCCCGGCCTTCCCTGGCCAGACGCACCTTCGGGGGACGCGCAGCACCTGCCGCTCCTGCTCCTCCCGCGGGCGGGCGGCCTCCTCCGCAGCCCCGCCGGGGACCAGGCGCACGTCCAGCTTCTCTGCGGGCGGAAAGCGGCGGCGTCAGGCGGGCAGAGGCGCCCCCCCGCCCGCCGACCCCTCCCCGGCCCTCCCCTCCCCTCACCTGCCGCGAAGGCAGCGTCCGCCAGCTCCGCCGCCGCCAGGAAGGCCTCCAGCGGGCTCTGCTCCGTCACCGACTGCGGCGGGGGGCCCCGGCCCTGCTCGCCCAGCTCGCTCGTGTGGCGCTGCGGGGGGAGGGGAGACCCGCCGTTAACCGGGGTCCCCGGAGCGCCCCCCCCGCCCCGCCCCGCCCCGCCCGGGAAGGGAAGGAGGGGAGGGAAGGAGGGAGGGGGAAGCTCACCCATCCCGCCGCTCCAGCGCGGACCCCGCGGCGGAGCGAGCGCCCCAGCGCCCCAGCCTGCTTCTTGCCCATCGCCCGCCTGCGGCTTCCGGGCACGTGACGAGGCGCAGCCAATGAGCGGGCGCGGCCGGGAGCGCCGCCGCGAAGGCTCCGGGCGGAAACTGCGCTCCGCGAATCTGCAGTTCCGGCGGCCGCGGCCTCACGGGGGCGCTGGAGGGCCGCCGCTCCTGCCCCTCTGCTGGGGGGGCCTTCGGAGGAGGACAAGGAGGACTAGAAACCTGAGCCTGAAGCCGCGGGGGAGCGATCCTTCAGCCCTGACAGGAGCGGAGAGCCCACGGAGTCCAACTCTTTCCACGAGACACGCGCGATCCCTCAGGGCGCTTGCAGCGGCCAAGGGGCCAGGCTGGCCCCACTCTGGCCCCTTGGCCGAAAACGCCCCGCGGGCCGACCCGGAGGGGGGGTTGGACTAGATGACCTTCCCTTCCGACTCTGTTATTCCAGCACCCGGCCCTCTCTCTGCGAAATGCCCGTCCCAGCTCAGGCAGCGGCGAGGAGGGGGTGCGCCGCCGAGTCGGCCCGCAGCTCCGTCCGGCCCTGCACCACTGGCGGGGGGGGGGGGAAGGGGGGGTTGTTGCCGGCACGAGCGCTCGCGCGGCTAAGGCTCCCAGCACACTCCGCGTGAGCGCCGACGGAGCCCCCGCCGTGGGGATGAGGCCAGGGAGCGCGAGGGGAGGAGGGTTGTGGGCCGGTCCCAGGCCAGTTTCTGCGGGGAGGAGAGGCTTTGAAGCTGCGAGTGACAACTTCGGTGGAAGGCGGCTTTAGCGGACCTTAAGTGACCTTAAGGTCCTTCTGGGCTCAGGGCAAAGCCTCTGAGCTGAGCTGCCCAAGCAGCACGTTTTGGCCTCCTCCGTTTCCAAGGGCTGGGTTGGGGCAGCATCAACAGCAGCTGAGGAAAGAGCACCAGCACCCTCTTCCTGCTTACTGGGACCTGCCTGAGACCCTGCCCCCCCCCACACCACTCAGATCCTGCCAGCTGAAGAATCCTTCACTGACCGTAGTAGCAAATGTGTGTTCGTGTGGCACTGCTTCTCCTCCTCTTCCTTGCCCCCCTATCTAGATCAGCAAGCCCCCCCCCAGCAGACTCCACCCAGCAGAAATGGAGAAGTGATCTATTCCAGGGCTTTTCAACCTTTTCACCCATTGTACCACTTTTAGGATATGGCAACATCCGAGTACCAACAGTCGCCTACCAAGGTGTCAAAAACTTGATGACCAAAAAAAAAAAAAAAGGAAAAAAGTGATAAAGTACAGGTAGTCCTTGACTTACAACAGTTCACTTACTGACTGTTCGAAGTTACAATGGCACTGAAAAAAGTGCCCCCCAAGACACAGCTGAGCAAGACACCTGCCTGCCCACCCGGCGGTGTTCTTCCTCCTGTCCGAGGTTTCCATTGTTGTGAGCATTTCTGTTGAGGATTGGCAGTGGGGGTGGGGTGGGGGGGGTGTTTGGTTTTTATTCCCCCCGTCTGCTGGGTGGTTGCAGCAGGTTTTGGTCACTTCACATGACCCTGGGACACTGTGACCGTCATAAATATGAATCAGTTGCCAAGCATCTGAATGTAAATCACAAGACCCTGGAGATGCTGCAACATTCCAGCTGATTGGGGCTTCTTCTGGGCTCAGCAGAAGCTCCAGGATCAGTGCCGAGCTCCAGCTAGAGCCTGGCGCTGATCCTGGCGCTTCCGCTGAGCCCTGACAGCCCTGCAGCTTCAGCCGTCTCTCGCTCAGGCTTGTGTGGTGCTGCCACCGGTTCAGCTCATTCCCCTTCCCCGCTACCACTTTTCTAGGATGGTTGCGTACCACCTGCCAGGTGCCCATGTACCAGAGGTGGTACCCGTACCACTGGTTGAAAAGCCCTGGTCTATTCTATTGGTTTATTTCTTAGATTTGATTCCCACCTTCTGTTTGGCAGCTCGTGCTTCCTCTTCCTGCTTTTCCCCACAACAGCCCTGTGAGATAGGGCAGACAGCAAGTCTTGCTTAGGGGCCTGGTTAGACAATAGAATAGAATAATAACTTTATTGTCAGTTTGAATGTACGCTAATCGGCATACATTAAAATGAAATTTCGTTGCATACAAAGCTCTCAAAGAGTCACCACCTCCGATATACGTTACATAAATATGACAAGAATAAATAAATACAGAATTATGCATATACCCTCATATATGATGCAGAGAAACAACACAGTCTAGTTTGGGTTATGTATACATGTGCATGGCAAGAAAAATGAGTTTACCAGACGGCTGGCAGAGGGTTGGAGGCTAAAACACAGGACAGTTGCATGAAATTGGGTATGCCTAGTCTAGTGAAAGGAAAGATGGGGGGGACAGGATAACAGGGTTCCAATATTTGAGGGGCTGCCACAAAGAACAGGGAATCAACCTATTTTCTAAAGCAAAGGACAAGAAGCAATGGGGAAAAGATCATTAAAGAGAGAAGCAACCTAGAATTAAGGAGAAATTTCCTGACGGAAGTTGCCTCCAGAAGTTGTGGGTGCTCCAAGAAGAGACTGGACAGCCACCTGCCTGAAATGGTCTAGGACAGGGGTCCTCAACCTTGGCAACTTTAAGACTTGTGGACTTCAACTCCCAGAATTCCTCAGCCAGCTTTGCTGGCTGAGGAATTCTGGGACTTGAAGTCCACAAGTCTTTTAAAGTTGCCAAGGTTGAGGACCCCTGGTCTAAGGTCTCCTGCTTGAGCAGGGGGTTGTACCGGAAGACCTCCAAGGTCCCTTCCAACTCTGTTATTCTGACTCCCACAGCTATGGGAAACTTGGGTCTGCCCAGGGCCAGTGCAACTCCTTACCTACGGTCCATGGGATTGCCCGTGGCTAGCGGGCACCTTTGGGAAAAGCCCCAAATGCCACAGCACTTCCTGCTCAGAACAGGTTCACACAACTTTAGGATGAAATTGATCAGCATGGCTGTCTCTTCACTGTGACCCCAAAGCTGAGTGAACAGGTGCACCTGAGGAAGTCACAGGCTCACATTAAAACTTGGTTTGCCAGTTCTTCCATTCATTGTGGTTTGGTGCTGTAGCAAACCCAGCTTTGTCCATTAGTCAATCAATATATCAGTTAATTCAGTTACCACATTAAATGCGCAGTCATACACTTTTTGAGATGGTCAGTCAGTTCACCTCTGAAAATCTTACCCCTTTAAACCTGGAAGTGTAAGATCCTCCTTAACTCCAGCCAGAGAAGCAAAACAGATCTCAAAAGGAGGGACCAAAAAGGCCTTTTCGGAAATAGCTTAATCTTGAATCGCCCCAAACCCCGAAAGCATCAGAAGCCGTCTGTCCTGGCATCAGCAGCTCGCCCTCCTGCTGGTAACACCCGGCCTGTCAGGCCAAGCCGGGCTGGACGAGGCCGGACGCGCTGCGGGGGAGGAAACGGCCCGAGCGGGCGAGGCTTGCCCGAGGAGAACCTCTTGGGGGGGGGGGGCTGGCGCCCAGAGCCAGCAGACGCGGAGGGGCGCAGAGGGGGGGGGCTGGGCGGCCGCTCGCAGCCCCTCCGAGCCTCTCCCAAGGCGAGAAGGCGCTCCGTTTCGTCCCGGGGGGGGCGAGGCCAGGCTCCCTCCGCCCGCCATTCCCGGGCCGGGGGCGCGGGGACTTCCGACCGGCCCCGGGGGCGGCGGGGGCGGGCAGGGCGGAGGGCCGCGGCTGAGCCCCCCGACCCAACGGCCACAGCCTCGGCCCCTCCCTCACCGGCTGCTTCGGCCCTCCCCTTCGGCTGGCTGCCGGCATCGCGGGCGCCGCCTCCCGGCGCAGCGGCCTCCCTCGCCCGGCCTATATGTAGCGGCGCGGCCAGCCAGCGCCAGCAGAGGCGCGGCGGCGGCGGCGCGATCCTAGGCCGGCATGTAAGGCGCGCGCGGCGGCGGCGGCGATGGCGACGGAGTGGCGGCGGGCGCGCGCGCGGCGGCGGCAGGCGGCGGGGCCCAGGCCGGCGGTCCCTCGGGATGCGCGGGCGGCCGGGGCGACGACGGGCGCCTCCAGCTGAGGACCGGGAGCAGCAGCCGCAGCGCCCCGGACTGGCTGCGCCGGCGGGCGGCGGCGGGGGCGCCGCGATGCTGCCCTGGAAGAGGCACAAATTCGAGCTGCTGGCCGCGGACGAGGGGCGTCAGCCGCAGTCGCAGAGGCCGGCGCAGCCGGGCCGGCGGCGAGAGCGGCCGCAGCAGCAACAGCAGCAGCAGCAGCAGCCCGCGGGCCCGCGCGGCGCCTCCCCTCCGCCGTCGGGGAAGGCCAAGGACTACTGCCAGGCGGGCGCCGGGAGCCTGCCCTGCTCCGCCGCCCTGGGCTCGCTGTCCCGCGCCTGCCCGGCCGAGAGCGCCCTCTCCAAAATGGGCAGCCTGTTCCGCTCCAAGCGCAAGAAGTTCCGCGTGAGCAACGAGGCGCCCACCTACACGGCGCTCTACCTGGGCAACGCCACCACGCTGCAGGCCAAGGGCGAGGGCTGCACCGACGCGGCGGTGGCCAAGATCTGGGCCAAGAGCGAGGCCGGCCGCCACGGCACCAAGATGAAGCTGACCATCGGGCCGCAGGGCATCCGCCTGGCGCCCGCCGTGCCGGCCGAGGCCGCCTCCCGCCCGGGCCACCTTTACCTGCTGCACCGCGTCACCTACTGCGTGGCGGACCCGCGCCTCCCGCGCCTCTTCGCCTGGATCTACCGCCACGAGGTAAAGCACAAGGCGGTGCTGCTCCGCTGCCACGCCGTGCTGGTCTCCAAGGCGGAGAAGGCCCGCGCCATGGCGCTGCTGCTGTACCAGACGTCGGCGGCGGCGCTGGCCGAGTTCCGCCGCCTCAAGAAGCGCGCCGACGCGCGGCACCAGCAGCTGCAGCAGGTGGGCCCCGGGGCCGACGGCGCCATCCCGCTGGTGCCGCTCCGCAAGCTGCTCCTGCACGGGCCGGGCGGCTGCTACAAGCCGCCCGTCGAGCGAAGCCGCAGCGCGCCCAAACTGGGCTCCATCACCGAGGACTCGCTGGGCGAGGAACTGGAGGAGCGCGCCGCGGGGCCGGGCTGCGCCAACGGCGGCCGGGACGAGGACTGCGACGGCGGCGACGACGAGGAGCTGCTGGCCCCGCTGGAGGAGGACGGGGACGGGGACGGGGACGGGGAGGGCGCGGCGCCCGCGGCGGCGTCCAGCCTGGGGCAGCTCATCTGCGGACTGGGCGAGCTGGCCATCGGCAACGACGTAGCGCTTCTCCGCGCCGACCTGCGCGTCACCCGCCTGCTCTCCGGGGAGAGCACCGGCAGCGAGTCCTCCATCGAGAGCAACGGACACGAGACCGCCGGCGGCGCCGGGAGCTCCTCACCCCCGCCGCCCGTGCGATGCTGCCACAGCCCGGAGCCCGACTGCGGCTGACCAGCCCCGCTTCCTCCCGCAGTTCTGCGGGGCCCCCAGACGGCGCCAGGGAAGAGGGCGGCCCGGCGGAGACCGGCCCGGGATGTGCGCCGGAGGTCGATCTGCCTGCCGCCCCTCCCCCCACCCGAGCTGCGGCCAAATGTCGGTCGGTCCTCGGAGTGGGGGAGGGGCGCATTTGTTTACAGCCGTGGAATTTGGCGTCTAAAAGGGCGGGGCTCCCTCGTGGCTCCCGCTCTACGGAGGCTTCTCCCGGAAAGCTGAGGAAAGGGGGCCCGTCCCCAGGAGCCCCTCTTCCCCGCCCCCCCTCCGCCCTCCGGATCTTTTGCTGTGCAAAAAGAAACTGGACCATGTGGATCTTCACTGGAACCCGAGGAGTCGCTGCTCCCTTTGGGGGGGGGGGGTCCCTGGATTTTGGCTGTCTCGGTTTGTCTTGCACACAATAAAAGGAAGGCAACGGAGAAGCGGTGGTGCTGCTGCTGTGCTTCCCGGGCAGGGAGAGTCCTGCTCTTGGGCCCCTCCCACACTCCAGCTGGGCTTCGGGTGGTTCTGGTGGGGCCTTGGATTGGGAAGGGGCTGACGCTGCCTGTTGGAGTCCAGCCTGATTCCTGCAGCTTTTGTTGTTTTTTTGAGTCAAAGAATAAGAGGATCCTGCAACTTTTTCTAGGCAAAGGGGCAGCTGGTCACATTACCCCCTCCCCCTCCGTGCCTTCATTGCATGGGGCAGCCTGTACCCAGCCCTGGCATCTCCCTGCTGGGGGGAGAGGGGGAGAAGGTTGTTCCTCAGCCCTCCTCGCCATAGGTGGGCTTGCTGGAGGCTCCCCCCTGTCTGTCACCTCACAGCCTCCCCCTTCCTGGTCCCCCTGGGCTGCTCCATCTCACCTGCAGGGCCAGGGAGCCCCACCTGTATTGCTTTTGGGCCAGTTTCATTCCAAGACCTGGTGTGGGAGATGTCGGCTACTCGGTGGCTTCTCGGTCAAGCTTCTGTCTGGCCCAGGCCCCAAATCACTGGGAGCCCTGGGAGCCCCTGTCCAGAAGGAGCCTTTCCCAGGGGGCCGAGGAACGTGGCTGCTAGGCTGGGCCTTCTTGGACGTTGCCCCCGAGGCCCAGGGCCAGACGGGTGGCCTGCTGCTGGCTTGTGCTGGACTGAGCAGCATGGCGGCGGAGAGCTCCATTCTCTGGGACGCCTGTCTGGGTGTCATTTGAGCTATAATTAATTCAGGCTTGTGGCCGGCTTGGTTTCGGTCCTCCTTCAAAGCGGTTGGATGACTGGCCTGGGAGGGGCTGCTGGAGGTGGGGAGCTTGCAGCAGGAACTCCAGCAGGTGGGTGCCGGCAGGGTCCTCCAATGGGCAGAGACCACCTTTGGCCCTTTCGGTCCAGGTGGGCCAGAAGCTGGCTGTGGCTGATGGGGCTTGCTTTCTCCACCAAGACAGATCTCTGCTGGCAAGGAGATTCTCTGAGCCTTCAGGAAGGAAAGTAGTACCATCATCCCCAGCCTCCCTGTACCCCTCCTACTAGGGCCCCGGTGCACCTCTGCCCAGAAAGGGGTCTCTCAGCCTTGGGGGGGGGTGAGTTGCTAGGAAGAAGGAAACCTGCCCCCTGAAGTGTGAGGAGGGCCAGAGGGTGGCTGGCCAGCAGCCTTCTGAGTGGGACCCTTTCCTTCCCCTTTGCCCTCAGGCCTTTCGCCACAGCCGACCCCCCCCCCCGGGCTCAGTAGGCAGCAAAGGCCGGCTTTGCTCCTTGGCTGGGCTCTGAAGGGGTTGCCTAGGACTGCCACCAGTGGCCTCCCCATGTATATCCTGCCTATCCATCAGCCACAGCGGTTCTCCATCACTTGGGAGGGGGGGGGGTTCCATGCAGCGCAGCTGGTTTAATTAATTAGCCCACTGGGGGAACCTTGACCCTAAGCTACCCAAAGAAGCTGAGATTGCACAAAATACTTTTTGGTTGGATAGAAATGCGGCACCTGCAATCACCTAAACATGCTAAGCCAGTGAAAGACAGTTAAAAGCCAAGCCTAGTTTATTGTGTGAATGTAGCCAAGAGGTTTCTAACTTGAGTTGCTAAGTGTGAATCGAACCACGGTCCCGAGAGAGGCAGCCATGATTGTTCTGAAAGGAAGGTTGTGGGCAGCGCGTTTTGGTCCTGAGATGCCTGTGAAATCCTTTGCCCGGTGTTTGGAAATGCCTTTGGAGCGGTTAAAGGATTTTAATGTATCTTAATGAAGCTCCACAGCCCCTCCTCAGTCTAGCTATCTCCCCCCCCCCCATTGTCTCCTTGCTCTGCAGGAAGGATGGCAGTTCTCCTGATGCCCCCAGACAACACGCTGCATGGGGCACTGGATCAGCCAATTCTTCTGGGTTCACACCATACCTTGGGGCAAAATCCAAAGGTACTAGAACCCTCTAACCAAGGTTAGCAGAATGTTGTGTGAACAACTCTAGCAGCCAAGGCCTTCTGGTGGAAAACTGGCAGGAGGAGAGGCAAGGCACCAGCTGCTGCCCCTTCCAGTGACCTGCTCCAGGTGGCAAAGGAAGCACTTGCCCCACAGCTTGTGGGGGAAATGGTACAGCCCACCTTCTGGGCATCGTCCTTGCCCAATGGGGCAGTGAGCTGCCAGGGAAAGAAAGAGGGCAGGGGGGGGGGCTGAGAGTGGGCAATGCCCAGGGTGGAAAGGTGGGGAGGAGGAAAGGGGGCCCCCGTGTAGCAAAAAGGGGCCCAGGCCTGCCAGCCAGAGGAAAAGGAGGGGGGACTCCTGCAGGAGGAGCCCAGGGACGGACGGAGCAGTCGGGAGCCCTTCGTGCTGCACCCAGTAATGCCGGAAGGGTCTCTGGTTGCCTTTCATTTGTCATTAATTCCACTAATATTTCCCTCTGGGGTTGAATAGATGGTTTTAATTCAAATTTTAATCTATTTTTTGTTTAAAGGTATTTTTTGGTAACTATTATTGATGTCTTCAGGATTTTTAAGCAAAGGAACAGTATAGAAATGTTTTTAATAAACAGATAATGAGGCATCTACACCGTCGGAGGCAGGAGAAGCGGAGAAGGGCGCGGGGGGGGGGGCGAGGCTGGGTCTCCCGCAGCCAGAAAGTCTTTCGGGACCCCCGAGCGGAGCCGGGACTCCCGGCGCGCGTCGCCCACGGATCCCGCGCTGACCGAGGCAGGAGCGAGGCCGGCCTCCGTCCTGACAGCCAGGCGCGCGGGGGTCCCGGGAAGAGTTCGGCTGCTCCCCCCAAGCCGGTGATTCGCCTGCCTCGAGTGGGGCCTTGCGCAACCGGAGCAGCCGCGGGCCCGCCGCGCTCGAGCCCCGAGAAGGCGGCCGGCCTGGTCCCCCCAGGCGTCCGGGGGCTGCCTGGCTCCCGGAGGGCAAATCGGCCTCGGCCGCAGCCCCTCCCTGGAAGAAGTGAGGCCGGGATGGGGCGGCCAGGGACAGCCGCCGCCCGCAGACGCCCCCGGACGCGGCTCGCTCCAAGGTCGCCCTCGACGAGTGGCGGGAAGCTGGACGTTTGTGCCCGTCCGGCCTTTTAGTTACAACGGCGGCTTCTATTTTCAGGGGACTCGCATTCCATCCGCGAAGCCTCCGCAGGACCCCCCCTCGCGCAGCTTCAGGACCCAGACGGAGGATCCCGCCTCCCTGTGAAGCGCCACCGGACCCCCCCCCCCTTTGCAGGCCAACTACGGACCCCGCCGCAGCCGAGGGAGGCCGACGCCTCTCCTGGAGGGAAGGGGGAGCCCTCGCCCGCGACTGCAAGCACTGGCCTGGGAACAGCCCCCTCCTCCCCTTCAGCCCGGGCAGGGGCTGCCTTGCAGGACCCTCAAAGCCCCGGTCCAGCCTGAGGCGGCAGAAGCCCCTGAGCTAAAAGGCTGCACCAAGGAAGCCATAGCAAGCTCTGCTGGCAAGGGAGGAGGAGCAGGAGGCGGGGGGGGGGGTCCTCTGGGCACAGGCCCTCCAAACCAGTTGGGAGAGGCTGGGCAGCTGCTGCCCTCTGACCAGCCTAGGAGGCCCCTGGCAGGCGCTGCCTGGACAACTGTGCCCAGCAGAGCATCTGTGTGGAAGCAGCCGGGCATGTGTGCCGGATTGCACCGTCTCTGCAAAGCAAAGGCCGAGCGGTCCTCAGCCCAGCCCGCTCTGGCAGGGGTGGCAGCCATGACCCAGCCAGAACGGGCACTGAAGAAGCCACGGGACCAGCCCAAACTGGCTCTGAGGGGAAGCGCTGCCACCGTGGCCACCTGGCATGAAGAAGCACCTCTGAGGAGAGGCGAGGAAGGGAGCTGCCCCTCCTGGCAATGGCAAAACCACCCTGCCCGATGATGGCTGGAGCAGCCAAAGTCGCCGCAGGGTCTGAATGGCCTGGGGACGCTGTGGCCAGAAGAGCCCCCGGCAGGAGGTCCCAGAGAGGGGCTCCCCGGCCAGCTTTCCGAGGCCAGAGAACGAAGAAGCCGTGCTTGGCGGTCCTGGAAGCCGCCTTCCTTGCCTGGCACAGCCGGCGCCCTGGAGCAATCCGAGGCCCTGCACAGGCCGGAGGGCCAATCCTGGGCAATCCCCAGGCAGGATCCGAGTGGCAGAAGGACCCCAGAAAAGCCCAGCGTGGAGGCTAATGGAGCTGAGTGATTCTGCCCAGCAAAGGAGACCAGGGCAGCCGGGCAATCAGGGCGGCAAGCCCCAAAGGGCAAAGTCCCATGAGTGGGGGGGGTGAAATCCACAAAGTTGCCAAGGCTGGACACCCCTGCTCTAGGGGGTGTCAAGCACCATCCTAGACGAGACAAAAGGAAGAAGAGATTATCTAGTATTTGCAGCCAGCAAGAGTGAGTAGGAAGAACGGGCTTCTCTAGGCAGCCTCTCTTCTGGGTGCTCATTAAAACACCCAGGTCGGTCACAGGCCACTCGCTGGCGCTGGCCGGCTGGACGTGGGGCTGTCCTGCCCTGCTTCTGCCGAAGAGGGCTGAGGAGGAGAGCAGCAGGGCGTCCTTTGTCCTGCTGAGACCTGAAGGAGGACGGAGTGGCTCCCTTCCCTCTCCTCTGCTCTGGACCTCCCTGGACGGTCTTTGCAAGGAAGCAGCTGCAGGCAGCCTTGCCCTCCCCCCTCCCCCTCCCCCCCCCCAGCCCAGCAAATTCTTTCCCTTTCCTGGCTTAAACAATGGATGTTGGGCAGCTGCAGACCAACTGTGCAACTGCCGAACTGGGGAGGAATTGGAGGACTCCATTTTTTCGGCTTGATCTGCTTCCGGTCTGGTGCTTTTCTAAAATCTTAACCTTTTTGCTCCCAATGGTTTACAGGACAAACTGGAAAGGGGAACGTAAAAGGGCTGATTTCGTCAGTGGGTTGACCTGGGAGTCTCAGCCAGGAGGTGTCAGGCACAGGCAACCAGATCCACAGGGGAAGGTTCAAGCCGACTACTTTATTGTACTCTGCCTACATTACAGGAATCTCCCCGGACTGCTCGCCTTCTCTTGGGAGCAAACAGATAAGGCCCCACTGAACGTGGGGAGGGGGGGGCAGCACAATGACTCAAGGCTGCCTGCCTGCTTGATTCCTCCTCCCGGCCTGGCTGGCAGCTTCCCAACAGGAGGAGAGGAGGGCTTGCTTTGGAAAGGGTCATGACACAAAGAGCAGACAGGGGATTTTCCTTCCTTCCTTCCTTCCTTCCTCAGGGGCTTCGAAGGCCAGGCCAGATAAAGTAACAACATGTTTGGCAGCACCCTCAAGGCCTGAGCATTCCTGGGTGAGATGCCAGGGACACTGCTGTGAAAATGGGCAGCTCTGCCCGAGGAGACTGTGGTAGGCGGGCAGTGTGTGTGTGTGTGTGTTGGGTTAGGGTGTGACCTGCACCTTCTGTGACCTGCCCCCTCCTTGGCAGCTGCGGAGGAAAACCACTCAGTTGGCTAAGTAAAGGCAGCTCTGCAGCTGCTTGCAATGGGGCTGGGGGGGTCCAGGGTGGCATCTGGGGGGGTGTTAATGCTAGTTGGTCTTCTGGGAAGAACTTCCGGCTGAGCCTTGAGCTGGCTGCCCCAGAGCCCAGCTTTCAGCAGCTCCTCTGACTGCCTGGGGGGGGGCTGCCTGGGCACTGCCTTGTTTGTGAATCTGCTCCCCCCAACCATCCCCCTCCCGTGCTACAGCACCCCTAGCAAGGCCCAGCAGGTCTGTGGCACAGAAGCTATTCTTGTTGAAGGCAATTGCCAGGCTGGGTAATTATGGGTTGCTGTTGTTCCAGAAGGAGACAGCAGCTGCTCCGCTGAAGGGGATGATTGCAGCCTGCCTCCCGGGAGGACTCACCCGCCCCCAGCTGTGCCTTGCAGGCCCCTCCGCCCCCTTTCTGCTCTGGCCTTCAGCTGTGAAGCAGCAGCTTTGCTCAGCCCCTCTGCCGCTTCTTCTGCACGGCCCCTGGTCTAGGAGCCGGCCCTCTAGCAGGCCTGAGGGGGTCCTGTTTTAGGACCCTGCCCCCCACCCTGCCCTACTGTGTGCCAGAGGCTCTGCTCCAAAGGTGGGGCACCTGTGCCCACAGAGACGGCCGTCTGGAGCTCTGCTCCTCCAAAGAGTCCCTGGGCTCAGCAGCCAAACCCCCAAGATCTTTGCTTAAAGGCCCTTGCAGCTCCCTGCCGCCCCCCCCTTCCCCCCCCCCCCGTCCCCTTGCCTTCCATAGCGGAGCCAGGCCAGCTGCGTCCAGGTGCCCTTTAAGGGGTGGGGGCTGCACTGCCCTTCTCCCGCGCCTCCCTTCTCTTGTCGGGCTTCCTTTCCTGCAGGCCCCCCCAGCGTTCATCCAGTAGGGATGAAGCTTGTCCTTGACCTTGGTACTCCGAGGTACACTGCCCCTACTTGTGGAGGCTCCATAGAACCCTTCTTTCCTCTCTGGATTTGCCTATCCCCTTTCAGAACCCAGAAAGAGAGAATGGACTGATTGGTTCCTTATGATTTGCTCTTGAGGAGGCCTGCTGGCCCTGGCTGAGCTCTGCCGCCTTTCCCTGCTTCATTAACTTCCCCCCCCCCCCCCCCCCCCCCCCCCCCCCCCCCCCCCCCCCCCCCCCCCCCCCCCCCCCCCCCCCCCCAGGTCCTCCCACCAGCCCTGCTTGGCTTCCTGCGTTGAGGCTTCCAGGCCTTCCTGTTTTCTCCCCTTACTGAGAGCTGGAATCCGTGGGTCATCCGTGGGGATGGAGATGGCTGGGCTGGCTTGACGTCACGCTTCCGATGGAGGCAGGCACTTTTCCAGCTGCCAGCCCTGCGGGCCCAGCAGACCTGCAGAAGCAAGAAAATGGCAAGCAAACACCTGCCTGACCTTGATGGATATAAATCCCCGGGACTTGATGGATTCCCTCCCAGAGTTCTGAAGGAACCGGCAGATATGATCTCAGAACCCCTGAAACATCCCTTTAAAGAAATCGTAGAGCACAGAGGAAGCTATCAGAGGATTGGAAAAGAGCTGATGTGGTTCCCATCCTTAAAAAAAAAGTGGGGGGGCAAAACAGACCCAGGAAACTACAGACCGATCAGCCTAACATCAATAAATGGGAAGATAGTGGGGGGAAAAGTCAAAATCAGATCTGCAAATATCTAGAAATAAAGTTATAACTAGTAGTCAGCATGGATTTGTTAAAAACAGATCATGCCAAACCAATCTTATTTCATTCTTTGACAAAGTGACTAAATTACCATAGTACACCAACAAAATGCTGCGAACATAGTATACTTACACTTCAGCAAGACATTCGACAAAGTAGACCACAACCTGCTGCTTAGTAAGCTAGAAAAAGGTGGGATAGACAGCATCACCACCAGATGGATTTGTAACTGGCTGACAAACCGTACTCAACGAGTTGTCACTAATGGTACTACATCCACAGGGAGAGAAGTAAGTAGCGGGGTACCACAAGTCTCTGTCTTAGGCCCAGGACTCTTCAACATCTTCATCAATGACTTAGATGAGAGAATAGAAGGGGAACTCATCAAATCTGCAGATGACACTAAGCTGGCAGGAATAGCCAACACCCCAGAAGACAAGCTCAGGATCCAAAAACATCTTGGTAGACTTGAACAATGGGCCCTATCCAACAACATGAAATTTAATGTGGAGAAAAGCAAGATTTTAAACTTAGGCAGGAAAAACCAAAGCTACAAGTACAGATTGGGTGAAACCTGGCTCAAAAACAATAACTGTGACAGGGACTTTGGAGTCCTAGCTAGCAGACAATCACTTAAAAATGAGCCAGTCGTGTGTGGCAGCAGCCAAAAAAGCTAATACAGGCCTTGGTTGTACAAACAGAGGCATAGAATCAAAATCACGCAAAGCATTAATTGCAACCTGAATAGGAGCTGGCAATTTGGTGCAGCTGCCACAGAGGCTGGTCCATCGTCTGGGGAGATTCTCCATCCTCCAGGTCACGGTTGTCCCAAAGGTTCAGTTTCAGGGCTGCCCTAACGCAGATTCCTTTTTCCACCCTCTTCTCCTTCGGTCAGTCCTCAGCCTGAGTCCCGCCTGCAGCTCAGGGCTCCACACTCTAAAAGGGCTGAGGGAAACTGGGAGAAGTTCCCAGAAAGGCCCCAAGGACGATCAAGGGATTGAAAGCTGAAGTCTCCAAATGTTTGGCCTCAAAGACGGCCAGGAACGCTGACCGTGGGAGCTGCCTTCCGAAGCCTGATGTCGCAGGGCAGGAGACCAAGAGTTTCCCCTTCCGGACTGCAGCACAAGGAATAGTGGATCCCAGAGAGTCAGGCCTCACCCACACACACACACACACCCCGACATGAAGACGCACCAACTGCTTCCCGTGGAGGCCACGTCCCCCCCCCCTGCCTCTTCTCCATCATCCTGGAAGAGGCTTTGGCTGTTCCGGGGAGCACGATCGGGGTCTGCACTCTGCTCTGCAAAATTGACCCAGCGGGTGTGCTGAGGGACCCCAACCCTTTCCACCCGGTGGGTGAGCTCGGTGCCTGTTCCTCACTGGTCTCTGGCTGCAAGGGAGGTGTATGTGTTGTGTGTGCAGACCAACCACAGTCCCGCTGTCTGCAGCGCATGGGCCACGCTGCAGGCCTTTGTCCATCGGATGGGTGTGGGGTAGAGGCAGGAAGCCTTCTGCTCAGCTGACCCTCCCCAGGCGGCTCAGCTCCCGGCACCTCCTCTGATCAAGGCAGCTCAACCTCTGCCATGACTGAGCAAGGAAACGGAGCAGCCACCAGGGAGGAGCTCAGCATATATTTGTGTGCCCTTATCCTGCACACAATGCACACTGCCCCCGGGGGTCTCTGGAAGTGTGGACCTTCCATCCCCAGAGCCTCCACCTAACATAGTCCGAGGGTTGTCCAGCCTGTCTGGAGGGCAGAGTGGGCAACGTTGGGGGCCACCGTTCCAGGAAGAGGCCCGGCTGCCTTGAGGATGAAAGCGATGCCCAAGGAAAAAGGGGCAGAGGGCAGAGCGGGCTCTCCCCCAAAGGAGCAGGAGGGGGGAATCTGGGCCCGGCTGAGGGTGCTGAGCCTGGCAAGTCCAGGAAACGGGAACCGCCTGGATTTCTGGAAGACCTTTGTGGTGTCGCTAGGAGGAGGACGTGAGGGGGGTCCCCAGGTGCAGCTTCTACCCAGCACAATTGAGGGAGGGGGTTCCGGGCCTCTCCGCAAGAGGTTCCCTGAAGGCCTCCGAGCTCTCCAATGGGACAGGGTCACAGGAGAGAAAAGGCTGGGGGAGGGGGGGAGGGAGGCAGACTTTTTCCTTTGGGCTGAATGGGGGAAACAACCCCTCCCAAAGCTGGGACCTCGGAAGGGCTGCCCCACCTTGGGTTTGAGGAGAGGGCGCTGGGCACCCAGGCAGCCCCCTGCCCCCCTACCTGCCCCCCCAGCAGAGAGGGCTGGTGCGAGAGGTGCTCCTTGCCTCTCAGGCATCATCGGGGTACAGTGAGGGGGGAAGGCAAGGAGGGAGGAGCAAAGCTGAGCTTAAGGAAGAGAGAAATGGGGGGGGCTCAGTGCTCAGCCTCCCCAGCAGGCAGAAGGCTCGGCGGCTGCTCTCTCTGCTCTGCCTTCCCTGGGCAAAGCTTCTGGAGGCCCCCAAAGTGCTTCTTCCTCTCCCCTCCCTGCCTGGAAATGAGGCTTCCGGCCCCCAGCAGGAAGTCACTCCAGGGCCGGAGAGGAAGGGATGGGACGGGCTCTCCCACAGCCGGGGCCTCAGGGTGGACCTCGGAGAAGCGGAGGGGTCCAAAGCACGTCTGAGGTCCACTTTGAGGGGTCCTCTTGAGACAGGAGGCTCCCATGCAGGAGCCCTTCTGGCTGACTCGGCCCGCAAGAGCTTCTGTGCCCTTTGCTGGGCCGAGCCCCTTGCCCAGGGGGCCATCTCAGCCCTGGCACAGACCCCACCTGCAGCATTACGGGAGGAAGGCTTGCCCCCGCCCCCCAAGAAGCCCTCCCCTCCCCCCTTGGGGCCTTTCCCCACAAGGGACCCCCAAGGGCCCCTCCTATCCTGGGGGTGGCGTGTGCCCCCCCCATCCACCTGCCCTTCATGCTGCTGCTGCTGCTGCCCCGGGGGCTGTCCTCGCTCGGGGCTGGGAGCAGGCCGGCCCCAACTGTATTTTGTGTTGCTGCTCAGGCGTCTTCCAGTCTAAAGGCAGCTGCGTCCCAGCAGCACAACCTCCCTTTCAGCCCCACTGATTTCCAGGCCCCACTTTCCATCCAGCCCTTCACTAGAAGTCTGCTTTGTGACCCACACCCCCTCCTCGAAGGGCATGACTGACAGCATGGGGAACTGGAATAACAGGGAGACCATTTAACAGATACAAATGGGCTAGTCCAGGGGTAGGCAACCTTGGCTCTTTTACGACTCTTTTACGAGTTGCCTACCCCTGGGCTAGTCCTTCCAGAAAACTGGCAATCAAATGGTCTCCTTTAATTCAAATAACATATATAAGAATAGAGGGAGATCTATTTGATGATTTAAAGGCGCTGATATGGAAGCCTAGTTGGCAAAGGAAGAAAGCTAGAATAAGATTGAAAAAACTGGGATTTTGACTCAATAGAGGGGATTTTATATTGCCAATTAGAGGGTGAAAGGGAGATGTTGAGATAAGGGGAATTTTGGCTATTAGATTTAAAATATTTGGAAACCAGTTGAAAATAAGGATTTTATCAGTTTAATATTTAAAAATTAGACTTAAAAGGGAAAAAAAATTAAATATTATAAGTTTGATTTATTGATTAACCCAGGCAATATATCTAATGGTTTTGATTTATTAAAGGGGATATTGTGTTATTAAGTAGATGATTTAATATGGTGGGAAATAGACAACTCTTAGGAAATAGAACAAGATTATATTCAAATAGATAAAATGTATATTTTGGATATTATAGTTTGTTATGAAGTGAGATAAGGGAAATTTTGGTTACCCAAAGTCTGAAAATTATAACTATCAAAGGTTAAATTGGAATATTGATAAGAAATTAAAAACTGAGTAAAAATCAATCAGGATATGGATTGTTTATGAAGATTGAATGTAATTAAGATATGTGTAAGCTAAAAACCTATTGATGAATGTAATTATGATGTCCTTATTGAGTTGATATAATTAGAAATGTACCAACCTGAATATGAGACAGTAAATGTTAAGGGGAAAAGAGAAGAAATATTTGATGTTGTAGCCTGAGATTTGCAATAAGATTTTGTTATTGAGCTATGGATTAACCCAGTCACCATGTTGCTTTTTAAATATTCAAATGTAAAATTGGAAAATTAATAAAATATTATATAAAAATATGTGTTTTTGTGGGCTGCAGGAAGGACCAGGGTGTGGAGGGGAGGACTGGAATAGAAACTTTTGGAGGAAACAGGGAGGAGAAGGACAGAATTGGCCGGAAGATTCAATCTGCTTTCATGGATCTTTGCTTTGGGTGGCATCAAGGCCAGAAGAGGGTCTGCTGGACCCCCGGAGAAAAGGGGGGGAGCCCCTGGCAGACCTGTGGGACACTCCGTCCCTTTCCCGGCCCTGGGATTTTCCATATTTGGGAAAGCACTGATTTCTTTTAAATGCACGCAGACTTCCTGCCTTTCCTGAAGTCTCCAAAGCGCCCCTCGGGGGAAGTCCTGTCCGGCCTGGGGGAGCCTCCGAGGGCAGCTGAGCTTCTCCGGATCCAGCCAGGCTTGCTTGCCTTCGGCTCCCCCAAGGACGACCCTCCCCGGCCAGCCCGGATTGGCAGCCACCCCTCCCCTGAGGTGGGCTTGCCGGCCCTTCTGAAGAGGCCCTGGTGGCCTCAGAAGCCTCTTTCCCCAGCTAGAGGAGCAGGTGGGGAGGGGAGCTGGGGGGGGGGAGGCTCCGTGCCTCTTCTTTCTTCCCTGCCAAGGCTGCAATTGTCTTGCCATGAACCTCCACCGAGGATGGTTCTGCTGGCAGCCCTTCCTGCACTCCCTCCCCCCCCCCGCCTCCCCCAGGCAGAGCAGAGATTTCACTGTCACCTTTGCAGGAAACAGCTGCTTCCTACCCCCCCACGCCCCCTCCCTCTCCCACTCGGGCCCCAAAGGAGCCTCCAGCTTTCCAAGGGAGATGCTTCCTTTCCCTCTGGCCTCTTTCCTGGGTCTCTCCTGCCAGCTGCACCCTGCCTGGAGGGCATAGCAGGGGAAGCTACCCTGGCACCTTGGCCAGGATTCTATTCTATTCTATTCTATTCTATTCTATTCTATTCCATTCCATTCCATTCTCTATTCTATTCTATTCCATTCCATTCCATTCTGTTTTCTTCTACTCTACTCTACTCTCTTCTCTTTTCTATTCTTCTCTATTCTCTTCTGTTTTCTTCTACTCTATTCTCTATTCTCTACTCTACTCTACTCTACTCCACATTCTATTCCACTCTACCCCACCTCTCAGGGGAAAGAGCCCCTAGTTGGGTGTAGTGGGGAGGACGGCAGGCTAGAGGCCAGGAGACGGTGAGTTATAGTCCGCCTTAGCCATGAAAGCCAGTTGAGTGTGTTTGGACCTCCCCTCTCTCAACTCAAGGCACCTCACAGGGTTGTTGCTGTGGGGAAAATAGGAGGAGGAAGGAGCACCGGGGGTGTGTTTGCTGCGTTCCATCCTTGGGAGCATCTCAGACGTGGGCCCCAGCCCAGCCCCCCCCCCCCCAGGAGGCGTTTCGTGTGGGGAACCGGCCCTTTGGCTGAACCAGCCTGAAGAAGGGCAGAGTCTGCCAGCTGCAGCCTGCTTGGCCTTAGCGCTGAGCTTCCCACATTTTTGGATTGCTGATTTCATGGACATTTTATCACAGTGTCCTGTGCAGCTTCCTGTTGTGTAATCCCCCCCTCCCCCCCCCCCCCCCGAAGTCTGATTTGGCAGCTGTAGCTATTTGTCTCTGGATGGGAAAAGTGAGGCTGGGCTCCTTGGGAAGAAGAGGCCTCCAATGAAGGCAGCCCCAGGCGGAGGAGAAGCAGAACTGCAGCCTCGTGCAGGAGAGCCTGTTCTGCCCCCCAAAGGGACACACACACACACACACACACACACACACACACACACACACACAGAGTGTTTGATCCGTTCTGGCTGGTTAAGGCTGCCCGGGAGGAACCCCTGGCCGATGGCGATGGCGATGGCGGCGGCGGCGGCGGCTTCCTGGGAGGAAGGAAACCTGCAGAGCCGCTTTGATTCGAGGGAGCCTTTCTGTCCTGGGGCGGCCGCTGCCCCCCCCCCCCCCCCCCCGTGCAGGAGGCGTCCTCTGCCTGCAGCTCTTCCAGGCGGAGCTGCCGACATCTTCCGGAGGGAAAAGGCTTCCCCTCCGGAAAGAGGCAGCCCGGCGCTGGCAGGCGAAGCGTAGCCGGACGGCCCGACTCCGAAGGAGGCCAGGGGCGACCTGCGAGGGGCTCGGGGCGGGCGACGGTTCGCTTGCCCTGCTTTCCCCGGAGGTCTCTGCCGCTCCCCGCGGAGAACCGCCTGCGCCGCCCCCAACCCCACCCCCACCCCCTGGGAAAGAAGCGGCGTCTTCACCCCGGAGGGTTTTACCCGCTTTAACGGGCTCGTCGTCTGAACAGGCGCTGGCCGGACTTGACTCTGCAGAAGTGTGCACGCCACACCCAAACACGCACCGGGTTTCTGGGCAGAGCCGGTTAGCCAAGCGAGGCTTCCCAGCTGGCTCTGCCCAGGGAAGGGGGGTGGAGCCCCAGCAGAGAGCGACTGTGCCGCCCATCATCCTGGGCAGATGGGCTCATGGCCCTGCTGTGCCTCCCCAGTCCATCCACTCAGCCCCACGGATTGTGCTGCCCACGGGAGCCCTTGCCCCGGGCAGAGCATGTTATGTATTGAAATATATAAATAGTGTTAAGCCCTGTAAAGTGAAATTAACTTAACTCCAACTGTTTGTGAAGCTAAATGAAACTAACCTTTAGATCAGTGTTTCTCAACCTTGACAATTTTAAGGCATGTGGACTTCAACTCCCAGAATTCCACAGCCAGCATTGCTGGCTGTGGAATTCTGGGAGTTGAAGTCCACATGCCTTAAAATTGTCAAGGTTGAGAAACACTGCTTTAGATGACCCTGACTGTTAACTCCCAACCGTTTTGGAGGGAAACTTTGAACATTCATATTGGGGCGGGCTTTCCAAGTTTTGTGATTGGTTAAGGCCCTGTGGGCTCAGAGTATAAATTGCAGGAAATTGCCTGCAGTTCTCCAGTTCCAGTTTGAGTCAATAAATGTTTGCTGGTCTGCTCCTTGCCTACTGAAGCCCACTACACAACAGTGGCGACCAAGGTGGGACAGCCGCAGAGGAGAGAGCTGCTGCTAAACAAGAGACTAAAATCACTGGATGTCAGACCAGGTAAGGAGCCCTGGTGGGACCACGCTCCCCGCCCTGCCTGCCAGCAAGACACACTGGAGGCACAGACGTACCTGAGGGCTCTGTCCCCAGGATCCCAAAGTGCAGCACAGCTCCAACCGCAGCCATTTTGGGGAAGGCATTAACCAGCACCACAGGGCCTTCCCCAAAATGGCTAAACTGGGAAGGCTCAACGAGTTCACTATTACTCATCTGGAACAGTGGAGCTCATATGTCTCCCAAGTAGACAACTATCTCCAGGATAGCCAGATCACAGACGACGGCCTGAAAGTGGCAACCTTACTATGTGTCTGCGGACAAGCCACGTTTGATATCGCTGAAGACCTGATGGCACCGGCAAATATAGAGGCTGTGGCCTACGCAGACCTCAAGAAAAAATTAAGGGAACATTTTGAGCCTAAACTCTCAGTAATCACCTGGCGCCGTGCATTCGAGCGACGTGAGCAGAGATCTGGGGAATCTGCAGCAGAGTTTGTGGCAGCCCTTCGCCAAGCTTCGCGTCAATGCGAGTTCCCTGACCTGGAAGACCGTCTCAGAGACAGGCTCGTTTGCGGCCTGCATAATAGAGAATTACAGCAGTGCCTATTCACCATGGAGAAAATGACTTTCCAAGACGCATTGAAGGAAGTCGTGGCGGATGAGGCTGCCGGAGGGGCAATGAAGACTCTCCAGCCACATAAAACACACACCAGCCCCACAGCGATCCACCAAGAGACCCCAGAAGGCTCAGGAGTGGCCAGTGAGATTGAAGAAATCAATCGTTTGTGGAGAGAGCCACCCAGACGGCCACACTCCACAGAGCAAGCAACTTCCCCACAAAGCTGCGCAAGCTGTGGGGGACAGCATGAAAGAGCCGAGTGCAGATTCTGCACAGCCGTGCCTGTGGAAAGCAAGGGCACATTGCCAGAGTTTGCAGAGGTCGTCAGCGGGAAACAAAACCTGCGACACAGCAGCACAAGGGGAAATGGCCCCCAGGACAGAACAGAGTTGAATATGCTCAGGAAGGCATAACATCCAACACACTGGACTGGTTCGAGGCCCTGGGCATCAGGGTGATGGGCATCCATCAAACACAAATAACTGATCTAGCAGCAGTATGCCAACAATATGCTGACGTATTCAGCACAGAGCTAGGACAATACAAAGGGGCACCCATTTCACTCAACCTCGATCCAGCAGTAACTCCAATCTGATTAAAACCGCGCAGGGTTCCCTTTGCATTGAAGCCTAAAATTGATGTGGAACTAGACAAGCTGGTACAGCAGGGAGTACTCCAACCGGTGGACTGTAGCCAGTGGGAGACTCCAATTGTGACCCCAGTTAAGCCTAACGGGGACGTCCACATCTGCGCAGACCCAGACCCAGCTTGTCGTATCCTGGCGATCCAGGACCTGCCTGAAGCACCCCTATGTGCAGGGGATGTTGCAGCTGAAACCACCACAGACAGAACGCTTAGCCGCGTTCTCAACTGGGTGTCAAGGGGATGGCCAGAGACCCGGCCAGGCCCTGAGTTCCATCAATATGCGTCTCGGAAAAACAAACTGTCGGCCCACAAGGGATGTGTGCTGTCAGGCAGCAGGGTCATCATTCCATCCAGTCTTCACTCCAGGGTGCTGAATTCCTTACATAAGGGGCACCCAGGAATTGTTCGAATGAAGGCTGTAGCCAGGAGTTACTTGTGGTGGCCAGGCCTGGACAAGGACATTGAGAATCAAGTAACAAGTTGCCAGGCCTGCCAAGAACCCCAACCAGAGATGCCACAAGCACCAGTGCACCGTTGGGAGACCACGCATGTCCCATGGTCTCGTGTGCACATTGATTTTGCAGGCCCTTTCCAAGGACAGGTGTTCCTAATTGTAGTAGACAGTTATTCCAAGTTGGAAGTGGCAACCAGTCTCATCAATGACAACAACCAGGGTCATCCAAGAGTTGCGCCAGCTGTTCACCATACATGGTCTGCCAGATGTAATAGTGTCCAACAAAGGGGCCCAATTCACGGCAGGAGAGTTTCAATCTTTCCTCAATGCCAACATGATTTGGCACCTAACATCCACTCCATTCCACCCCGTGACCAACGGTCGGGCCGAAAGAATGGTCAGGACCACAAAGGAGGCGCTCAAGTGGATGACAACTGGGGACTGGAACCACCGCCTGGCGAACTTCCTCCTGTGTCAACACACAACTCCCAGTACAGCAACAGGTCGTAGTCCAGCGGAGCTGAGGTGGGGCTGCCAGCTTACCACAAAGCTCGACCAACTTCACCCAGACAGAGTAGAGGCAGAGACGGCTCAACCAAAGCCCCCCAGGAACTTACAGCTGGGTGAATTGGTCTGGGCCAGGAACTATGGAAGTGGGGCACCTTGGGTGGCAGCTAGGGTAACTAAGATAATGGGGCCCTTGTCATACGAGGTTATTCTGGAAAATGATTGTACGGTCAGACACCACATTGATCAGTTGGGGCGTTGGCAGGCCGGGCCAGTCCCGGGTGAGGATCCCGAGGTTTTATCAGACACACAAGAGAACTGTTTTCCTCCGAATTTGCCTACACCACCCGTGGCCACCTCCGGGGAAACAGGTATGAAGGTCTGTAGAGCTGCCGCCATTCTCGGGCGACCAAAACGGCCATCACAACTCTGTTCAACTGGAGAGGGATAATACTTCACTTGAACAGGACTCTCCAATAACATTACAGCGGTCCACCCGGATCCGTGGGGGCCCAGCCTATCTCAAAGGCTATGAATATTGAACAGGCTAATATTGATAACTATCCTAGGGGGGAGGGGTGTTATGTATTGAAATATATAAAGTAGGGTTAAGCCCTGTAAAGTGAAACTAACTTAACTCCAACTGTTTGTGAAGCTAAATGAAACTAACCTTTAGATGACCCTGACTGTTAACTCCAACTATTTTGGAAGGAAACTTTGAACATTTATATTGGGGCGGGCTTTCCAAGTTTTGTGATTGGTTAAGGCCCTGTGGGCTCAGAGTATAAATTACAGGAAATTGCCTGCAGTTCTCCAGTTCCAGTTTGAGTCAATAAATGATGTTGTAACTATGCTGGTCTGCTCCTTGCCTACTGAAGCCCACCACACAATAGGGCTTTCCTGGGCAGGGCCATGTGGGCCTCTGTGGGGGCTGTTTTATGCTTCAGCCATAATTACTGGCTTCCGTCGCCCATTGGATGCAGGAGCCAACAGGTGAGGTTGGAAGCCAGGAGCAGCCTTTCCCCATGGCAGAAGCTCCCTCTGTGCTCCTCCCGGGAATGGATGGGAGTCGCAGCAACTCAGCAGTCCTGGTGAGTGAGCGAAGAAGCGGTTAACTCAGCCGTTCCTTATCAGGGGAAACAGCCTCCTGGCTGGGCTGTCTGGCAGCTGCCCTCAGTTCAGAGAGACTTCCTTCCAGCGCAGGCAAATATTTTTTTCTTGGTCATCTGCAGAGAGAGAAAAAAGCCACTTCCAAATCTCAGAGTGAGTTCCAAAGTTTTATTTAAATAGCAAGCACTTCCAGGATGAGACAGAAGTTCGTGAGATTTTGCCCGATGCCGCTTCCAGCAGTTTGGATGACTGAGTCTTTCTGAAGAGGGAGGGGGCCTTCAAGAGAGGCTATGCCCTGATGCCCAGCCCCTCCCCCGCCTTCTCCCTGGCAGATCAAGGACTAATTCAGCAAGGAGTTTCACTGTGTTGTGTGAATGCAAGAATGAAAGGAGACTGCAAGTGCTGAAGTGGGAGAAATGGCGATTCAGGGCCGCTATACAAAGATCCTGCGCTGCTTTCTGGCATACGAGAGAAGACGGGGGGGGGCAGGGCAGGGGATGCTCCCTGCTCAGCTAAGCGGCTTCTTTGCTCGGCCTGCTGCTGTGGGGGGGGGTCCTGGGAGCGTCTTCACAGTTGAGCTACAGAGGAAGCTGCCTCCCCCCCATCTCAACGGAAGGAAGGCCGCTGTGCCCGGCCAAACCCTCTCTAGATGCGGTTAACCTCCAAAGTGAAGGCCGGCCCTTCTCTCTCACATTTCGCTTTGTTTTGGTTTCCCCTTGGTCGGACTTCAGGCTGGGAAGGCGGCACACAGCCAAGCTCAGATTGGGGGGGGGAGAGGCTGGGGGATATCCTGTGGGGGGAGGGGACGTGACAGTGAGTAACTCCCTGGCTGTCTAAGCCCCGGGCTGCCCAGGTGATGAGCAGACACCCCCCAAGCCCCCCTGCAATGTCCCAGCTGTGCCAGCCCACTGGGAGGAAGAGGCTCAGTGCCCCCCTCGCTCATCCCTGGTGGCTGTGGGGTCCCCGAGACCCTGGGGATGCCAGGGGTGGGCCCTGCTGGCCTTGGGAGACTCTGCAGGGACTCCACCTCTTAAGGTCCCTTCCCAATCAAAGAGGGGGGAGGGGAGGGGCTTCTCTTGCCAGGGGTCCCCTGCATGGGGTTGTGGGATCCGGTTGCGCAGGGACTCCTGACTGCCCCCTCCAGTTTGTTGCAGCTGCTGACCCTCCAAAGGAAGCACGTGGGGGTGGGTGGGGGACGTACCTCCAGAAGAATGGGTTGAGTTGGCATCTAGGTGAAGTAGGTTTCCAACATGGAGCCTAGACTTCCATCTTTTCTTCCCTGTAATAAGAGCTCAGGGTGGCCTTCAGAGTGTCCTCCTCATAACAACAGCCCTGTGAGGTAGGTTTAGGCTGGCCCCAACTTAGGCAGCTTTCCAGGGTCTCTCTGGTTCTAGCTGAACACTTCTCTGAACAAAGTTTTGGGTGTGGGAGGGGAAGGCCACAACTCTCCACCGCAACTTCTCCGTGCCTGACCTACATAACAGAGGAGCCAAGAGGAGGCCAAGAGGTTAATCTGGCATTTGAGATTAAGGACAGCTGGGCCATCTTCGTTCTTGGTGCCGCCTCCCAGGTCGGCTTCCTGCCACTGCCAAGAACTGCCGGGGGGGGGGCCCTCTGGCCTCCACAGACAGGCAGGGCTGAGAGGGCCAGTCGGATGTTGGCTCCTCTGCAGGGCTTCAACTTAATGTCCTCGTTAACACCCCCTGCTGCCCCAGGCAGCGTTTCCTGCTCCAGACTCTCAGCGCCTTCAGGGCGGGATGGGAGCTGCAAGGCCGAGATCAGGCCTGGGTGGGCGATGCTCCTGGGGGTGGGGGCCTGGGGGACACTTAAAGGTCCTCTCTCAACCAAGTAGCCCTTGGCAGTCAGGCCTGGCTACAATCAGCCAGGCTGGGAGCCGGTCCCTCTGGGTTGTTGGCCCCGAGTGCAGCCTTGCGCTGGCCCTGCGGGAAGTAGGCACACTAGCAAGGCGAGGGCAAGAGCACAGGGCAACCGCAGAGAAGGGCCGGTCTGTGCCAGCCCTTCGTGGTAAAAGAAGCTCGGATGTGAGCACCACCTCTGTCCTTATGGTAAGGTTACAATGGCAGAATCTCACAGGTCTGAAAGTCCCCTCCCGGCCCTCACTTTCACTCTCTGGGACACTGGGGAGAATTCCTTCTGGGTCACCCCCTCCTCCTTCGGACTCCCGTTTCCGGGTCTTCCTCCTGCCTCCCAAGACCCTTTGCATAGTAGACCTCCAGAGTCTCTCCTGGAGGCCCTCTGGATCTCCTGAAGTACCATGGACAGCACCGCCCAGGTCAGGGCCTGCCCAGCCCTCTTCCTCCCCCCCTGCAAGAGGTGGGCCTGCCCTCCTTCACCCCTAAGCCTGCCCATCCTCTGTGGGAGCCAAGCCTGGGGCGGGGGGGGGACAAGGAGTGGGGCTGGCGTGGCAATGGAGAGCCAAGCCCGACTTGGCACGGGGTCCAGAAGGAACCTGGGCTGGAGCCGGCCCCCTCCCAGCAGGAGCCAGAGGGCTGCCTGGGATGCGGAAAGCTGCTCCGGAAGGCTAAGCGGATGAAGGTCTGGTCCCTGGTCCCTGCTGGCCTCGGCCTGAGCAGAAGAAAGGGAAACCTGACCTGGTTGCAGTGTGAATGGAGGACCAGAGAACCCTCCTAGTTAAAGGCTGCCTCTTTGTTGTGCAATCAAGGCAACCAGACGCTGGCTTAAATCTGACACCCTGGCTTGCCTGGAAGAGCAGGAATATGCTCTCTGGGTCAAAGCAGGGCTTGGGTGAGGCTAGTGGCAAACCAGCCAAAATGTGCCCCACCCGGCCATTAGCAAGGGCCGCTGCCCTGGACCTGCCAGAAAGCCGAGCAGTAGCAGAGGCTGCCCATCGCAGGGAGAGGGCGTAGGTTAGGACCATGAGGAATGGGGGTTGCCAAGCCTCCCCCCCGCACAGAACCTCTATGGGGCTTTGCCCTGGAAGACCCTGGCGTGCCTTGTGGGGCAGCTCTGCAGTTCCAGGCCTTTTCACTAGGCACTGCCCCGGGGGAGGGAGGTGCCCAGGTTCAACCAGGCCCCAGTTGCCCTGCACAGCTTTGCACCAAACTGCCCATCTTCCCCCAGTGCCAGCCAGCCTGGCAGGTTCATACTCCCTGCAGGGCGCTTAAAGCGATCCTGTTAAGTGTAGAACCTAACCCGGATGCTGCCTAGTGCTGCTCCCACAATGCGCTTACGTAGGAGCTTAAAACCTTTCGGAAGCATCACTGGGCACAACTTGCAGCGGTCTGGGGAATCAGGGCATGCTGGGTCTATTTGTGTAGTGCCAACACTGCAGGAGCTGCCCTGGCCGCCAGCCGGTCCCCTCGTAAAACCCCTGGTGCTGGGGGTCACCAGCAAAGCTCTTCGTAGCCCAGTCTGGTTCTTCCCAAGAGTGTCTTCTCTGAATCAAAGATGGCTGTGGGGGGGGGGGTGAGGGAGAAGGGGCTTGCTGTCTCCCCTAGTGGTCCAGTCCCCAATGAAAGGGAACCAGTCCCCCCCCCCCGATGTTTCCAGGAATATATGGCTCATAGGACCCAAATAGGGATGAGGGAGGACCATATATGCTCCTCGGTAAAGCTGCCCTGGATTGATTATTAGCTGGTCTTTCATTGCTTTTATTCTTGTTCAATTCAGTTTATTGCATTGATCTGCTCTAAGCCCCTCTGGGAATAAAGCCTATCGCCACTATTCACTGCAGGGCCAGGACGTCCAAGACCGAGTGGCTGTGGTTGCCGGCGCCCCGGCATAGTCAGCTGGTTCCATCGCTGTCTATAGGGGGCGAATCCTTGGCCCCCTCAGAGAGGGTGCGCAATCTGGGAGTCCTCCTGGATCCACGGCTGACACTGGAAGATCATTTGTCGGCCGTGACCAGGGGGGCGTTTTATCAGGTGCGCCTGATTTACCAGT